>NC_056725.1:1503758688-1503898688 GCF_019279795.1 Protopterus annectens
CCAAATGCAGGTTATATACACAGCTGTCACTGTAGAAGAAATGGCCAGCTGTGGACCTTCCCGTCAGCCATGCTGCACATCCCTGGACATGTCCCCTACTATCAGCCCCTTTGTGTGGCCCAATAACACCACTTACCTATCGACCCCTGTTGCATTCATAGTAATGTTCACTGTCACAGGTAGGTGACACCCTCCACACAACTATATTGGCAGAATCTGGAACACCCAGCCCAGGTGTATTACTGCAGCTGTCCCAGACTACACAAGTAAATAACACATGAAGGAAAAACGCAAGCACACTTGGATCACCACCTGGTGAAGTCCATCACCCCCCAACACTCCAGACCCTACACCAACTACTGACACTGAAACCTCCTGTCCTGCCTCGCATACATATCCCAACACCCTGCAAACCTGCACTACCACTCCCCCACCAATCAGTCGAATGGCCTACTATACAGTTAAAATGCCCCCCCCACCTACCCACCTATACCTCCACTATTCACATCTACTCTACAACACAGGTATGGCATAACTAAACCTAACCTGAATACCTGAGTGTAGCCTAACCAGAAATGCTAAACTGAAATTCCACTTAACCTTACACTGACCTTCATGAACAGTCATACCTGACATGTACACCTGACTTAAGCATGTATAATACTGACATGTACATGATGTAGCATGGGGGTATGCAGCAGCAAGCGGGAGTATGCCTGTGTGGGTGGCAGTAAGCATTGCCTACACAGATTAAGCAAAGTAGAAGCTAACTGGTTTAAAAAACTGTAACCAGAGGTTAGTAGTGCTTACCATTGCGCAAACCTGCATACAACTGCTTTAAAGTGCCTTAATCACTCTGTACCCAATGGCCCATGTTCTGCCCAGCAACAAAATAAACTGCCTCTGCAAGACTCGAACTCAGGCCCCTGTACATTATAGTCAAAGTAGTCAACCACTAAGCCATCATAGCAATACAGATGAATGAGGTATCAGCAAACTAATCTTCACCACAGGAAAATCAAACCAAACATGTGAACTGAATGTATGTACAGGGTGAAGTGGTAAAACCTGCTACATAACACAAATATGTGAACTGGAGTACTGCAGTAAGCATAGATGTGAGGTGTTATTGTAATAAAGTGTGTAAGTCCCCAGTTCCCTATACAGTGTATGTACACATGAATCACAGATACCAGCCACATATATAACCTGTAATGAAGAATAAATCACTGCCAAAAATAGGTCAAATTAGCTATTAAGCAATGCTAACCACAGCACAGTTCAACTTAGTAAGAGTAAGCAATGTGTAGGGGAGCCAGTCCAATCTGCCTAGCGGTATACCCCTTTAAGCACTGCCAAACTTAGGTAAGCAGGTGTCCCCATACCTTAGCCTTTTCAAACATAACCAATCACGGAAAAGTGTGGGTAATTGGCCATATTCACACCACAGAGGTGGGAATACATTCCATAACTGGTTGTAGCTTCCTACTGCAGGCGGAATGTCTGGTGTGGTTGAAGGCACTCATTTTAGAGTGCAACACTGGGGCATCCAGGAGTCAAAACTCATGATATGGCTCCTGGTAAAACACGAAAAAGAGAGACTACTGCAGGGCCAGTACCAGGGCTCGTACTATAAAACGGAGGTCTGGGACAGTCTCGCTCATGACCTCACCAGTGATACAGGTATCCCCTGGACTGGTGAGCAGGTCAGGCACCACCATGCTGACCTGAAGCGGCAGAGGGGGGATGTACTGGAACAGTGGATCCAGGAGTCACGGCAGATAACTAACGCCCCAGTACTGAGTAAGTACTCATTCAATAGGTAGTTAAGAATTATCTAGCTTGTGTATACTATGGATAGGTATGGCTAAATATCACTGCATTCCTCCGACATCTGCAGATGAGCAGGCTGCGAACCAGCAAGCCCATGATGCTAGGTTGCAAAGGCTGCATCGCGAGGCAGGTTAGTATTTCTCTGCATGCACTGTCATAACAAATAAATATAAGAGACTTAGAAAGTGTCGTACCAGTAGGAATAAATGTGTAATATTCTGTGAATAAAAGTATAACCCCTGGAGTGCTTCTGTTTACTCTTCTTTCATATGTAGTTGAACTGTTGCATACTATAAATAGTACTGTTGTATTAAGCAGTATTACCCACTCTGTGGTATGCAGATAAAATGTGTATGAAGTTCTGTATAACAATGTTGGAAGTGCCAAGAGGTCAGTCATATTGTACAAGTGAGGGAGACTTAGATAGAAAACAGTAGAAAGCTTCACATCAGTTCCCTGATGGCACAGTGTACTGTGATGTTAACTGTAATTTTGTTGTCACACACAGTAGGGTTTGAATACCAGGAGTGCTAATTAGTTGTATGCATAATCATATCCCACAACTGTACAGATTTTGTTACAATGTTCAGATAGAAAGCTGTATGCATAATTACACCCATCTGTACAGAATTTGCTAGACTGTTCAGATAGAAAGTTGTATGCGTATTCATACCCCACAACTGTTCCAGTCTGTCCAGCATGTCCAGATAAATGGCCCATTTCACCAGCCTGGTACCCTGTTCCTCTGAAAAATCAGTGTGATGATCCCAGAAATGTAGGCAGCTGTTAATGACATATAACTGATAGTCAAATGTGTACATAGTCATAGAATGTATATGAAAACTAACCTGTCATTCTAGCACCTCACCCAAAGCGTATGACAGCAATACTCAACATATGTTGCATTAACATCTGCATCTTGTCACACCTGTATGTAAGACACAGGTCACGTATATAATAATCTATAAACATACCAGTGTACAATATAAGGTCATTGGGTAGTTTAATAATACATGTAAGGGAAAGATCACTGCAGTGACTAAGAATGTTGTGAAAACTACAAGGATATATTAGTTGTTAATTGAACTCTCTCTCTCACCCCTACCATATGTGCATAATAACCCAATGACCCTCCTCAACTGGTATGTGTACACTCCACACTTTTGTTGGGACATATGTCCTAATGGTTTATAAATATTCACATTTGTTACTATGTATGTGCCATGTTAAAATGCACCCATATTTGTGGCCTGTTGCCATCACTGAAACCTGCATGTACTTGTAATGGCTACTGTTGTTCCATATATGCATGTGTTCTGCTTGCTCTGCAACTGTGTTAAATCTGGTGTTTTGGGTTAATAGGAATTCCTATGCATGCTGTTATAACTAATCCTGAATGCTTTTGACTGTTACTAACCCATATCTGTCATACACCTGCTACAACATAGCTCGTATGGGAAGGCTGGTCCCAGTGGACCCACCTGTCCCACCTCAGCAGGCCATGGCACCAGGCACCAGCACATCTGGGGCCCTGCCTGGGACCTCCTCCTCCATGGGCCCTGTGCCACCTTCAGGTGGAACCACTGCAGAGATGGGGCTCTCCACCCCCTGGGAGCGAGCACAGAGGGGAAACTGTCGTCAACATTTTCAGGCCATGGTGCATAGGGAGCTCAATCTGGAGTTTTGAGACCTGCTATGCCAGCTTGAGGGCTGAGTGGTGCAATTAAAGAGTGAGCTTGCCCCTCCTACATATCCCCCAGCACAGCGACCTTTGGGTGGGGACCTCAGTCCCACTGTTCCCATTTGGGGGCTCATGGGCTTGCGACTTCCAAACACCCCTCCCCGTCCAAGATGTTTACCCACCACATGTGTTATATACCACCCCTGTATGCATCTTGTTTGTCTTGTCTGTTAACCTACCCAGCCTACCTCCAAATATACCTACTATCCCTCCCCAACATCTCACTCTCACTTGAAAAAAAAAAAAAAGGGCAATCTGTTCCCACAAAAAAATCACGCCCCATACATAGCTGTCTATTTTGCACACGTGTCCACTGGACACATGTAATCTGATCTAATTGGCATCACAACAAATTTATGTTGTCCTCACCGCTCTCCCAGGGGTTTGAGGCTCCAAATCTACCTGCAAATTCAGTGTATATGCACAGCTGTTGCTGTAGATGAAATGGGCAGCTATGGACCTTTCCTACACCCTTACTGCACATGCCTTGCTATTTTCCCTACTCTCTTACCCTCTTTGTGCCCCTTTTTCACCACTTTCCTATCAACCATTTTTTCTTTTCTTTTAAAGAAGTTAGTGCAGGGTTAAGCAGGAGTAGGCACTTTTAAGCAGCAGTAAGGGGGTTTAAGCTTGTTTGCGCAGGGGTAAGCTATGCCTACACAGGTTAAGCAATTTAAAAGCTAACAGAGTATGATAAACTGTAACTAGAGGTTAGCAGTGCTTAGCTCCGCACAAACCCATGCAAACCTGCATACAACTGCTTTACAGTGCCTTAATCGCTCTGTATCAAATGGCCCGTGTTCTGACCTGCAACAAAATAAACTGCCTCTGCAAGGGTCAAACCCAGTACCCTGCACTCTAAAAACAAAGAGATTTACTACTAAGCCATGACAGATACAAAGATTTTCAATGTTTTCAGAAACATATCATCCAGTCCTGTCATGCAACAGTACAGAGAATCTATACCAACACCTAGATGTCTGTGTGTGTAACAATATTAATATCTAAACAGATACAATGTATCTATATATGTGTGTGTGTGTGTGTATATATATATCTATATCTATCTATATATATATCTATATATATATATATATATATATTCCTAACACTATATACATATATATCAATATATATGCACATATATGCATGCATATACCTAAATCGACACATATATGTGTCTACACCTATATGTCTACATATACACAGCATGTTACATATGTGTACACAGATATATGGACATAATTGTATATATATATATATATATATATATATATATATATATATATATATATATATATATATATACATACATACGTATATATGGCCATATATCTGTAGATAGCAATGGCAGATTAGCAAATACAGATATGTCAACATGCACCATAAATGGGGTTGAGAGCCCCCATACACTATACGTCTTGTACAAATAGGCATCCTCCCACAGCCAAACACATGCACCCTGCAATACTACCAAGTACAGTCTGCCTCCCATAGGACATGTAATATGTGGAAGCCATCAACATCCCCAGGATACAGATACACAGACACAGATATGCAGATGCATATATATATATATATATATATATATATATATATATATACATATGACTACAAATACACACACAGATATATGTACAGTATGATACATATGTAGAAAGTGCACACAATATGGAACAACCACTATGCCTACAGTTAACACCTGAACAACTGGACACTGTATGGGTGACCCATACAAATGTCAATCATTGCCTGCAACATATACCCATAGAAAGGTCATAGAAAGATGCCACACACAGGTTTGTAGAAATGGGAAACCTTTAATTGTGTACTATTACAGTTCTGTATGCCTTGTCATGTAGCTGTTCAGACACTGACAACCATATAAACAGAGTACTGCAACTGTGAAACAGTTACATTAATACAGTAGTCTGGAAAGGTTCAAACTGTTGCTGTCCAGGCCACGCCCTTCAAATTGTACATTAGTGAAGACAGACTGGGCCACAGGATACCAAACAATGAACAGTATGTACTGCAGGTGTGTAGTTCAGCAGCCTCTATCTACACTCTGTGCAAACTCAGTAGGTGGTAAAGACATTATGTGATTAAATGGGTTGTAACTGGTACATAACAAGGCATAACTGACACCATCACAAGCACACTGACAAACAGAACAGTCTGTATGGCAGGAAGCAGTAAGCTTGCAGTACCCCAGTTCATGTAAGTAATTTAAATATAGGTGAGGTATACGGTACTGTACATCCAGATACATTGTGGCAGCTCACCCCTGATACCCCACATTTGCAACAGCCTAGATAATTTATGATGCTCCCCACTTAGACTCAATAATACAGGCCCATATACCACTGTTACATACACTGGCCTCTGGAGTGCATAAGGGCACACATGTATTGTGTAGGTGATGCCCATACATATATGACCCCAGCCCCACTGTATGTGTGGTGGATACAACAGCAGTGGAATAATGGCAGCAATGGCAGTGTGATATACTCACAGCTCACTACAGAACAACCCCCAGCAGCATGTCATATGTGCAAAGCTTGGTATGTAGACGGAGGACAGAGGCTGGAACACAGGCACATATGTGGAACAGTGTTGCCATACACTAAGCAAGGTGCTGGTGTTACAGGATAGTCTGCAATGTACCCATAGTCAGGGAATTGAGGTTAGAAAAGGAAATGGATGTAGCCATGTACTGATAGCATGCAACACACACACTGCCAGTGTAATATCTGACACAGGACATGTGTGGTGGACAGACAACACATGATAGGCATACCTCTATCCAGCAAGAGGATAGGTCAACAGTAGTGAGCTATGCAGACAGACTGCATTCCAAGGTAAACTAGTATGTACACACACACAGTCTGCAACACCAGTACTATACAAAGCATATCACAACTCTACTTACAGTGTTTCTGTAGTTCATAATCCTCATACAAATATGTGGCTGCCCTGAGTGTGCAGCTTCTCCTGTAAGTGGTATTGTTACCAGCTGTCTGTAACACTGATGCCCACACACAGGAAGGATGTCCATCACACAGGAAATATAAAGGGACCACGCTAACATGATGTAGGGATTCATAGTGGGTGGTTGCCATGGCAGTGGTAATTGGAAGTACTACACATGCGTAATCATATATATATATATATATATATATATATATATATATATATATATATATATATATATATAGATATAGATATGGATATCTATATGAATATATATTTCCACCATATGTCCTGGACATGGTGTGTAGCCCTACCCCAGCCCCTATAGTCCCAAAGACGTAGTGCAAGGGGATGTCAGTTATGTATAGCAGGTATATTACTAGACTGTTGCTACTGTCATTGGGATTGCCTTCACAGACATGGTATGTGTGGAAGGTCACATCTGCTTATAACATGTGTGCCATTGGCTACTGACAGACATCCTAAGGAAATCATTGTAAAGTACCGCCACTAGCATGTAATCCCCTGTGGAGTGCAGCAGAGATATTGGCCAATTTATGTGGAACTTTGGACACATAATGTACAGTACAGAGGTATACACATAATCCCTTAGTGCACAACATGTGTACCAGGCCTGAAAATATGGATGTAGACAGCCAGGTATATGGGGGTATAACACATAACGACTGGTACATATATGCCACCATAGGTTTTGGATTCACACACTCCTGTCTGGCCTGACACATAATGACTACAGGTACAGGGGTGCCATGGACACATACTACCTACTAGATATTGGCATACATCTGTACAACATCCCCACTGCTCTGTCTGACATGCATGACATTTAAGGGAGGCTTGGAAGCAGTACATCTGGCAAGTATCTGCACATGACATCTCACTGGGTAAGTACACTAAGCTGCTAGGCATGTAACTATGCACTGTGCAGGCTACAGGCAGACTGGCACAACACTGGCCTACATCTTGTATGGGAGAATACACATGTACCTGCATATATAGCAGGCTCAACAACCATGTCACAGCACAGGGTAAGATACACTTGTGTGAAAGTGCATAACCACAACCAATGTGAACACAGCCACAGCCACATATGGTAAGCAAGTATAATATTACAGTCTATGGACTATCTGTTCTACACCATCCTCATATGTGCCACTCACAGAATGACCCTACATATACTGGGCTTTTACACAGTTTGGTCTGATTGCTGTCAGTGGTATGGGACATGTGTGTGTATGGCCCTACAAACATGTATGCCAAAACGGTACCATACAGTGGGGCAGCATGTACCATCAGATAGAAAGGGAGCTAGAACAATGACATCCACCACGGTCTGTACACAGGCTAAAGTAGATATTAACAATACACACACTGCCGACATTCACCATCACTACACAGACCTCAGTACTGTACAAACATCCACAGAATGTCCAGGTTATGTCATGAAATATAACCGCTACTGTACATGACATGTGTAGCAATCTGACATATCACTGGCTTGTTATCAGATATGATGACACTATTTATGGTGTACAGCACATATGCACCATTTCATGCATGACATATGTACAAAGGTTGACAGAGGTGTGGTTGACAGCACATACACAGGGCCAGTATAGGCATGTTGCTGTGATAACCTCATAAATTTACCATTGTAATGTGATTTGTTGCAACATATGTCCTATGAGGGATATGAAGTCAGTAACTGTCACGGCCTTCACCATCTACAGACTGCAATTCTCACACTACCTTCTGCATTTCACAGATAGATGCACCGTGGCTATCACATGAAAGCAAAGGCGCAACACTGCCCAGTCTGCAGATGACCCTGCAGATGGGGATTCCTCATATACATGGAACTGACATGGCAGGTATAACGACATGTACAACAGGCATATCCAGACAAACACTGTTAAGCCAACATTACTCCAAATGCAGTATAGCAGCACTTACAATCTGTAGTCAGGTCAGACACATCCCCCTCCTGTTTGTTACACTCTTTCCACAGTGTATATTGTTAGCGGTAAATCCCCAATCCATCTGAGATGCTGTTTGCCAAACAACAGATCTAGTTCCTGCTCACAGTGGCTGAAAAGGGCCAACACCACCATGATGTTCCCAGGTACTGGAGTGTGTTTCCATGCAATTGGCTATGGGAACATTACCACAGCTGTTCTACATGCAATCAACTATGGGAGGGCTGCAATTCGTGCAAAGGCTATCAGCTGATTATGAGCATCACTTAAAATGCACATGCTGCTGCCTAGGCAAAGCAGGTGTGGGTCTCCACATCCACCAGAGAGGGAGTGTGGAAGGCAGACAGAGGCAAACACATGTCAGGGAGGGGTGGGACAGTAAAACTGAAGCATGTTTGTGTCACACACCTACCAGCACAGGGTAAACCCCCAACAACTATGTAGTGCTATCACAGTTCCATGCAGTTATTGGATGCACCACGTGGGTCACCTGCTGTGGAGCACTCAGAACATATATGTGATGGTGAGTGACATCTGCAACAGGGATATGGTAGATATATAGTAGGTAATGTACACGTGCCTGTCTGCATGAACAGGTGCCAGCGTCAACACAGGCACACTCACACAGGGACGCACACACATTGACACACTTGGCAGGGCCAGGAGTGCAACTCATCACTAGTGGGATTGCCACAACACATCGATGTGCAAGTATCACATGCACCACACAGGTCATAAAGAGGTTGTATGGGCAAAGAGTATGAGGAGGTGTCAGACATCAAACAGCATGCTTCACTGTGCCTTGGGGAGTTGTAGTGAGTGTGGATGTGGACATACACACCATACAATATACACACGAACACACAGCGTGCCAGTTCTGACATGCATGGGTGCATGTCTGCATAGGTTTGTGGTGGTCAACAGTGTCAGCAGGCTATACAAGGGTAGGTGATGGTTATACCTTGACATCAGGTCACATGACAATGTTCTGCATTGTGGCTCAGGCCTGTAGTTTCTGCATTTGCCCACACAGGTGGGTATTGCATCCCCCATCCAGTCACCTGGGTGACTAATGTGTGTGGCCAATGCTGTGCATCACTTGCCATGTATGTGTTCCTTAGTCCATGACATGGATGGTGTCTAGGATGTGCCCACCTCCCACATGGATGTACAGTGACATGTGGAACTGTACCTGGGGTGTCTAGCCCATGTTGTGAACACAGATTATCATCAGATGTGCCAGTCTTGCCCACCTGTGGCAGGAACTGGTATTGGGCAGCAGGTTTACTCTGCACCTACATTGAAAGCATGCTAACAGCATTCCCTGATGTTAGTTTCATCTGTTCATACAGGGCATGTTGTCAGGCATGGTATGTCAATTGTGAGTCACATGTGAAGGCACAGTGGGGTTGCTAACTGTGATTGGCTGTCCTTGATGTCACATGTATGAGTATGGCTTTGCACCCCAGCCTCTCAGCTAATTTACATCTGTTATCCCTGTATGGTTGACATTGTGATATATAGTAGAGCCACCATAAAAGAAATAAGCAAAATCCCCTACACATTCACAACCACCTCTCCCCAGGATACAAATTACACACACATACACCTGTCATGTCTGGGAGTAGAACCCTTACTTAACTAATTTACTACACTACAGCATGACACAGTTATAGTATGTGCCATGGACATTACTGAAGCATTTCTTCCCCAAAGGTGTATTTCACAATGAATGACATCAGCGAGATTACCAAACTAAGGCATGTCAACTGTACTGCAAGTGACTAGTCTAAAATATATTGCTCCCTACATAGACAGTGAGACACACACAAAGCATCCACAGCTGACACGTGTGGGTATAGAACCACTGACGGAGGTTGATATCACATGACAGTATGGAGCTGTTATAGGATGCACCACAGGGATTACTAGAGAAATCCTTCCCCAAACGTGTGTTTCACAATGACTGACATCAGCAGAATTGCCAAAGTAGGGCATTTGTAATGTACTGTGAGTCAGTAGCCTATAATGCATTGCTCCATACACAGACATTGAAACACACATAAAACATACAGAACTGCCATGGATAGAGATAGAACCCTACCACCATTCTAAATCACACTACAGCTGTACACAGTTACAGGATGTGCTACAGAGATTACTGAGCTACAACCTTCCCAGAGGTGTATTTCTAGATGGCTGACATCAGTAGCCTTGCCAACGTCGAGTATATGAAGTCTAAGGAGTGTGATTACCCTAAAAAACATTGTTCTCTACTCAGTCAAACACACACATTCACAGTTGGCAAGTCTGGGGTTAGAATATCTACCTATCTACTTCATCACACTACACAGTTACAGGACGTGCTACAGACATTACTGGGTTATGACTTTTCCAGAGGTGTAGTTCTAGGTGAGTGACATCAGCAGCCTTGCCAAAGTTGAGTATATGATTTGTATGGAGTGTGAGTACCCTAAAAAGCATTGCTTTGTACTCAGTCAGACACACACTTTCACACATGAATGCAGTTGGCAAGTCTGGGGTTAGAACGCCTACCTAACTATTTTATCACACTACAGCAGTACACAGTTACAAGATGCGCTTTGGATATTACTGGGCTATAATCTTCCTAGAGGTGTATTTCTAGGTGAGTGACATCAGCAGCCTTGCCAATGTTGAGTATATGATTTGTATGGAGTGTGAGTAGCCTAAAAGGCATTGCTCTCTATTCAGTCAGATACACACTAACAGTAAACAAGTCTGGGGTTAGAACTCCTACCTAACTACTTTATCACACTACAGCAGTGCACAGTTACAGAATGTGCTATGGAGATTACTTGGCTAAAACTTTCCCAGAGGTGTATTTCTAGATGAGTGGTATCAGCAGCCTTGCCAAAGTTGAGTAAATGATTTATACGCAGTGTGAGTAGCCTAAAAAAGCATTGCTCTCTACTCAGTCAGACACACACACAAACACACACAGTTGTCAGGGCTGGGGTGACAACACCGATCTAATTACTTTCTCATACTACAGCAGTACACACTTACAGGACGTACTACAGAGATTACTGGGCTATGACTTTCCCAGAGGTGTATTTCTAGGTGAGTGACATCAGCAGCCTTGACAAAGTTGAGTTTATGAATTGTACAGTGTGAGTAGCCTAAAAAGCACTTTTCTCTACACAGTCAGACATGCACACAATCACACAATCGTCAAGTCTGGGGTTAGAACTACTACCTAACTAGTTTAGCACTACAGCAGTATGCAGTTATGGAGATTACTAAGCTACAGCTCTACCAAAGGTGTATTTCACATTGAATGACCTCAGCAGGCTTGTCATAATACTGCTATGGGGAGGGCAGTGTGTGCATGGGCCATAACCCATTTATGTAGGGGTTGACATGCCACATGCGGGCACACACAGGGTCACATGTCACAGGTATGTGTATACAGCTACTAGATAACTACTTCCTTGTACAATCATGTTACACAGCTGGCACGTGCACCACATAGTCTGTCATGCTGGCAGATACTGATGGCTAGTATCTGCAGTGAGTGACATCTACACCTCATGTGTTTGGGGACCTTTGGCTGTATGCTGGGTGGGACAGGCCAAGATCGCTCCTTGTCATGGTCACCCACTTCCACACATCTATGTCCGTCTACCTTTGGCTTATTATAGTGTATTGTCATTACATATATGTCTGTATTCCTATCCAATGTAGTGTGTGAGCATGCCCAGTATGACCTTTCAGTATGTTGTTGACTGACATTGTGTTCATTCCTTTGTGTGTGAGCATGCCCAGTATGGCCATCTGTATTGCATGTGTGGATCAAGTCCAAGTAGTTTGTAATGTGGTGCTGTCCTTTGTGTTGTACACGGACAGGTAGCATTCTGCATCTGCAGGGATTCCATCGGTCATTTGGCATTGGCTGTTGTTACATTTCTGCATAGCGGGGGGGGACACCTGACTGTTTCTACTGTTCTACACAGGAGTGGGGGGCACACCTGACTGTTACTATAAGCGTACATTTGATGGGGGGGCAAACCTGACACTTGTACACATTTGCTAGGACTGTACTGGTATGTCAGGTACTCCATTTCAGTCTGTAGTCTTACCTATCCTGCTGGCTAGATGCATACCAGTGTACTACAGATCTTAGCTTTAATTACCTACATATTAGTTTCTGACTTCCTAGCCTTCACAACTTACATCCAACTGCCTGGCCTGCTGTAGTCTGTCTGTGTAGGCCTGAGGGAAGGGGTACCCATAGGGCTCATTCAGATGCCATAGTACAGCATTTGTTTGTGTTTGTGTACACCTGTCCTGCTGGCTGAGACTGTTGTTGGGTATGTAAACCTTCCTGACTGGCAAGTGTGGCTCTTATGGACACACATATCGCTCAGCCCATTTCCCGCAGTGGGTTTTGTCACCCTGTGTAGTACTGGCTACTATGGTGACTCCAGTATGTGGTACAGATGTCATGGTGCCACTATGGGTGTCTACTGTCTGCTGACTTAACATTCGGCCACCCAATTCCCTCGCATACTCACATCCATACCATAGCTGCAGGTAACAATACATTCTACTCCATTTGGCAATTGGTAGGTTCATTGACTTACCTTGAGGGTGTGCCAGACTTGAGGAAGGTGCTGGAGGGATGGCTATGTCGGATGCACATAGTACACTCCTTATACATGGTTGGGCACAGGTAGTGTCATGTTTGGCATCCCTTTTACTGTCTGTGCGAGTCAGAGAGCGGTATCATTCCCTGGGTCCCTACTGTGTCAGTGCATATGCTATGCATTGCCTCTTTGCCAAGGTCAGAGCATACTGGGCATGCCTCCTTCTGCCTACTGGGGCAGGTTCAGGTTGCTCCTCCTCTGAGTAACAATGTACCTGTACAGGCCTTGGCATTGGTGGGGGCTGTGTGGCCCTGCCCCATGCTGTTACTGCTGCAGCTGTTTCCGCAGGATCATATTGTGTAGTATAGCACATACCATAATAATTTGGGTACATGTAGCTGGTGAATACTGCAAGGCTCCACTGGATGTGTCCAGACACTGGAACCATGACCTGAACATCCCAAACACATGCTCTATTATATGTCTGGCCTGTGCATGTGCCTCATTATGGCATTGTTGTTCAGGTGTGTGTGCATTTCTGATGGGTGTCATCAGCCATGGCTCCAGTGGGTACCCAGCATCCCCCATTAGGTGACCGTAGGGGATGTCCACATTGACAAATTTGTGGTACAGCTGTGTCTGATGCCATATGTGTGAATTGTCATAGCTTACAGGGCAGCCAGCACACACATTCATTATAATGCCCTGGGGTCACATACAACCTGGCAGTTGATGGAGGGGATACCCTTACGGTTGATGTAGGCCCTACCTTGCTCACTGGGTGGTGCTTTGATGCATAAGTGCGTCCAGTCTATAGCACGCACTAACCCAGGGTATTCTGCTGTTTGGTGGAAGAGACATATTTCTGGTCAACACCTCACATGTGCTGAGGAAATATACATGCTCACTGGCATGTGCTGTCATGGCATCCAGGAACTAGAGGAATACTCTGGAAGCTGATGCCTGTGAGATGCCCATGATATCCCCAGTTGTGCTTTGGGAGGTACCTTTGGCTAGTATACCTAGGCCTACACATACCTTGGTATCCACTGGGATGGGTTCCCCTCGACCAGTTTGGTGTGTCAGGTTTGGCCAGCACAGCTCAACAATTTGCTTTAGCAGGTCTCTGTCCACCCTATAGCACTCCGCTGCCTTCAGCTCATGTAGCCCCTGTAGGTTACCCTGGGTCTGTACCTTCTTCTCTGTCTCCTCACTGTGGATTGTTCGGCAGCATTCACATCCTCAACACCCTCAGCCTCTTGCACATGTTGTTCTATATTGCCTGCTGCAGCCCTTCTCATTTTGTAGGTTTGTTAGTTAAAATTTGCCCGCTTGTATACATCGCTGGTGCAGAGTGTGGAAAAACCAGAGGAGAAGCTGTTTGCTTAGTTTATAGTAGTGTTCGGGGCTGGGCTGGTCTGCTGCCTGTGTAATTAGCTGATTCCAATACATTTCACCTGTCAGCTCAGCCAGTTCTCCTTGATTACCTTCCTACTGCTGTTTCCCTTCCCATTGCCTCCCCGTTCAAATGTGTACAGAGCTGCTATTTCCTGGTTTAACTTCTTTTTTCTTCCTTTAAAACCCGGTGTACTTTGTAAAGGATGCTAGGCAGATTGAGACACACCCCTAGCTTAGCTGTGCTAAGCTAGGAGTAATCCCGAGCCACAGGGCTCCAATCCACTTACAGTATGCCTAACACCCGCCCCCGTGATGTCACCTATATCCTAGTCTTGCACCCAGCTATTTATACTCTTACAGTCATGGGACCTGCCTCACACCCTGGGGAAAACTGGGATTCACTATCCTTCACCTCATTTGCATAGGATTGCCTGCTAATGCATAGTTACATAACCGACACTGAGCCTCCCCCCTCAGCAACCATTACTAACTGGCCAGGTTGTCTTCTGCCTGCCATTGACTTGCATGGTAGACTACTGCTTTTAGTTAGAATGCTTATTTTAGCTTTATTTTATTATTTTCCCCCCGATCCCATTTGCATGCCGCTGCCCTATGCTTCAATGGACGTGATCGACGTACATTTCATAAAAGCCATTGGTATGCTTCCTAAATGCTATGCAGCCTTTATTTGGAGCTGTCATAGCTCTGTTTTGCAGTTTGCAGTACCGTACTCGGTTACTAACCGAGTACATTTCTGCATATTACGCAAGTCCTGCACGCCCTGATTCCTGCTTTCTGGATGGTAACTTTACCTCATTTGCATGTTTTTCACCTGCAAATGGGGTGATTTGCATACGGGGGCTGGGGACGTGCAGCACTAGTACTACAGTGCTCACGCATGTCAGGCGTGCACGTACGTGGATCGCTCGGCCGCCATATTGGCAAAATTTCATCTAACACTAATCATGCACGCCGTGCAAGCTTCTGAGAATCTGGGGGAACATATAAAAGTGTAATATACACTTCACTGCAATGGGGAATCTTTTCCACTAAAGCCATGTTCAAACATATTTTGAAATGTGTATTGATTTGATATTATGTCCATATCACCTAACACTGTTAATTGTAATGACCCATAATTTGCTCAAGACAAAATGGTGAGATCATAGACATCAGAGTGTACTTTAAATTTGCTATGACTAGTAATATGATTAATACACTTGGCACAGATGACAGTTGTCTTATGTATCATCCATTTGTCACACTTATTTTACAAGTTTCATCTTTTATCTTGACAAGTCTTGATCTGCTTTCTCTCACTTAGCCTTGTGTCCTTCTTGGCTATTACACTTCCACCTTTCCTTTAATTCTTCTTTACCTTTTTCATTTAGTCTTTTATATGTATGATGTGTAGCAGGTAAAGGTGATAAAGGATAATGAGGGAGACATACTCACAAGTGAGGAGAGTGTGTTGAGGAGATGGAAAAAGTACTTTGAGGGATTGATGAATGAAGAGAATGAGAGGGAGAGAAGGTTGGATGATGTACCGATAGTGAATCATGAAGTACAATGGATTAGCAAGGAGGAAGTAAGGATAGCTATGTAGAGGATGAAGAATGGAAAGGCTGTTGGCCCAGATGACATACCTGTGGAAGCATGGAGGTGTTTAGGTGAAATGGCAGTGGAGTTTCTAACCAGATTGTTTAATGAAATCTTGGAAAGTGAGAAGATGTCTGAGGAATGGAGAAAAAGTGTTTTGGTACCGATTTATAAGAATAAGGGTGATGTGCAGAGCTGTAGTAACTACAGAGAGATTAAATTTATCAGTCACAGCATGAAGTTATGGGAAAGAGTAGTGGACACTAGGTTAAGAAGGGACGTGATAATTAGTGATCAGCAGTATGGTTTCATGCTGGAAAAGAGCACTACAAATGCAATGTTTGCTTTGAGAGTGTTGATGGAGAAGTACAGAGAAGGTCAGAAGGAGTTGCATTGTGTTTTTGTAGACTAAGAGAAAGCATATGACAGGGTGCCTAGAGAGGAGTTGTGGTATTGTATGAGGAAGTCAGGAGTGTCAGAGAAGTATGTAGGAGTGCTACAGGATATGTACGAGGGTAGTGTGGCAGCGGTGAGGTCTGCGGTGGGAGTGATGGATGTGTTTAAGGTGGAGGTGGGATTACATCAAGGATCAGCTCTGATTAGCCCTTTCTTATTAGCAGTGGTGATGGAAAGGTTGACAGATGAGATCAGACAGGAGTCCCCGTGGACTATGATGTTTGCAGATGACATTGTGATCTGTAGTGAGAGTAGAGAACAGGTGGAGGAGACCCTGGAGAGATGGAGATATGCTCTAGAGAGAAGAAGATGAAGGTCAGCAGGACTAAGACAGAATATATGTGTGTGAATGACAGGGAGGATAGAGGAATGGTGAGGATGCAAGGAGTAGAGGTGATGAAGGTGGATGAGTTTAAATACTTGAGATCAATAGTTCAGAGTAATGGTGAGTGTGGAAGAGAGGTGAAGAAGAGTACAGGCAGGATGGAGTGGGTGGAGAAGAGTATCAGGAGTGATTTGTGACGGACAAGTACCAGTAAGAGTGAAAGGGAAGGTCTACAAGAGGGTAGTGAGACCAGCTATGTTATATGGGTTGGAGACACTGGCACTGACAAAAAGGCAGGAGTTAGAGCTGGATGTGGCAGAGTTAAAGATGTTAAGATTTGCACTGGGTGTGATGAGGGTGGACAGGATCAGGAATAAGTATATTAGAGGGTCAGCCTAGGTTGGAAGGTTTGGAGACAAAGCCAGATAGGCAAGGTTACATTGGTTTGGACATGTGCTGAGGAGGGATGCTGAGTATATTGGGAAAAAGATGCTAGGATGAAGCTACCAGGTAACAGGAAAAGAGGAAGACCTAAGATAAGGTTTATGGATGTGGTGAGAGAGGACATGCAGGTGGTTGGTCTGACAGAGCAAGATGCAGAGGATAGGAAGACATGGAAACAGATGATCCGCTGTGGTGACACCTAATGGGAACAGCCGAAAGAAGATGATGATATGTATATAGAAATACATATTAAAAAAAAAAATATATATATATATATAACTGTTCTGAATTTTCTGATGTAATGATGCCTGTTTATTAATGCTGATTATTAATGATGTATCATATGTAACTACTACAATCTTTTTGCTTTTTATATGATTCTCACTCATATTTTTGTATTTAATGTTTTAACTATGTTACTTCTCTGGAGCTTTTCTCCCAGGGTCTCTGCTGAAAATGGGCTTCTTGACCAGTCAGACACTACCTGGTAATCAAATGCAAATAAATAAATAAATAATAAAATTGTATTTCATGTTCATGGCTGACGACTTTATTCTCATCCTTCATATTAAAGCAGTCTGTAATCTGGAGTCAAACACTGCATTACTTGTGCTGTTCCTCAGGACTGACTAGTATTCATACATTGAGCAACAGGGAAAGTTACAAAACTGATGTATTTTCTGCACTCAGTACTATCCAGAGTGCTAACTAAAGCTCATTGCAGGCACAGTTTTTGCACGGTTGATGGATTAGCCTTTGTGCATGCAAAATAAAAAATTGAGTTGTTGCATTTGGAAGTGAACTGGCATTCACTGATAATCACTGGTGACAATCACTGATGTGCAAATCCAAGCATCACACAAAGGATGAAGCCCAAATCAATAAATAAATAAAACAATAAAACAGTGTGCAGATTTATCCAAGTTAGAGGCCTTATACAAGAGAAATGTTGACAGTAAGGATCACTACTTTTACTGAAAGATTTGAATCCAGCACCTATGGCATTACCCTGAAACACTGGCATTTTTAACAATGTTTACCACATATACCAAATATACGCTGAGAAGGACCATAGCTCACTGCAAATGCTTACTTTCAAAAATCACTTTTAATAGAAAACAAATAAAAACGAACCCCTGAGGGTTAAAACTATTTTACACACAGGTTAAGTGTTTTCATCTGCTAACTGCAGACTTCATCAGAACGATACAATTTGTGTCACCCCCCCATATAATACATTTTCAAAAAAAATCAAGATCCAATGGGAATGTTCAGTTAATTGACCTTCTCATGAATAAAACATAACCATATGAGTATTCATGACAATATTCATAAGGTTATATTTTATTCATGAGAACGTCAGTTGATTGAGCATTCCCATTGGATCTTGATGTTTTTGAAAGTGCTTAACCTGTGTGTAAAATAGTTTTAACCCTCAGGAGTTCATTTTTATTTGCTTTCTATTAAAAGTGATTTTTGAAAGTAAGCATTTGCAGTGAGCATTTAGGCGATGTATGGCTTTTGCCCATATATAGGTAGGGACACATTTTACCCACCCGCATTTAGGCTTTAGATTAGATTTTTCTTGTTATGCCGACTGTCAGATGGAGAATGTGGTCTATTTTTCTTATTGTACTGTATGCTACTGTTACTACACAGGGAAAACAAATCGTCCCCTCAAGGATAGGATTTTGGAGCACATACGTGACATCAGAAACAGAAAGGAGACTAGTGCTTTAGCCACACATGTAGCGCAGAATGATTCATTACATAAGTTCAAGTTTATGGTACTCGAAGTAGGTATATTAGTAAGAGGGGAGGTAATATAAGAAATCGAACTGAAGCAGCAGAACAGAGACGGATCCTCCGGATAAAAGCAGACAGGTTACCAGGTCTAAATACTAAGGTTTCATTGAAACCTTTTCTTAGAGCTAGACCCCTTAAACACTAAGTAATTTGAATTATTTCATGAGTATAGCTGTTAATTAGATATATTATTTAAAATAATATAAAATAAATATATATATATATATATATATATATATATATATATATATATATATATATATATGCATACATTTTTATATATGTTTATATATCTATTTATTGTAACTGTTGTATGAATTGATGTTTACATATTTATAGTGATAATCGCACAGCACACTATATATATTTTTATTTAACATTAATATTTTTATAAGATGTATACATAGGTTTTCAATGTAGTTTTGACATTTGTTACTGAGAGATGTAATTTCTTTTTTAAGTTTTAAGTTTTGTTTCTGTGTATCTTTAAGACATCAGATTAGAATAATTAGTTTTGTCACATGCTTTTGAATCAATTATTTAAACAAGTGTTTAACAAATTTTTCTTTATGGTCTGATGAAGCAGACTGTTGTCTGTGAAAGCACTTACCACTATCAATAAAAAATCTTACTCAGCTCCGTTGTGTGGAACTGCTACTTCTTATTGACTTTGGATAATTCTTTCTGTGTTCCTGCATCTACGTGGAAGTTTTGTTTTTGGTTTTTGAATGTAAGGGATGCATGCAGCTGAGAGGAGTTAACCAGCCCTGTGATGGGCATGGGGCATATGTAAAAGACAGACAAAGGGTGTCCAATAGTGATGCACCATGTGTGCCACTGTATTACAAAAATCATGTAGAATTATAATAGTTTTGTTTAAGTGGTCATCTTCTGTTTAATGCTCATCATTCCTCTACCAGTTTCCATTGTGTTTGTCTAAGGATATCTAGTACTGAGGTTCATTTACCACCTGGCATGGAATACCTTATTTTTCTTCATTTATATATATAGATCGTTTAATATACTTTACTAAAATGTTTACTTGCACTTGCATCTAGTATTGCCTTACTCTGGCTGAAAGAGCATATTTCTGATAATTTCTTCTAGTATTTGTCCTGTTTTTCTGTTTTATTGTTATAACCACATTTGAGGTTACCACCAGCACTGTGGAGTTCCTATCACCAGATGTTGGTGTATTTGTAGCTACTGACAATGATGGTAGTGATAAACAGGCACAGTTTAGGGTTGCAGATTGTATGTCTGATACTAAAAGTGCAACTCACATTGCCCATGCCACCTTTCTCACAAACACACACACACACACACACACACACACACACACACACACACACACACGTATTCCTTCATAAAATTGACTTGCTTACATTTAGAGCTACTGCCAGTGACAGCATACACGATGTTAACCTCATTTGTCACACACACACACACTTCTTTTGAGTCAGGCTTACCCTCCTGTAGCCCCCCACCTTGTGCAAATAATGATGACTGTACCCTGCCCTTTGCACATTTTTTGTAACGTAAGGTTGCCTATGTATGATGCACAGAATGGATTACTAATGCTTGCTTAGTCATATGCCTGCTTTCATCAAAATTATATACTGCACTGCATTTTATTTTTTTCCTGGTTTAGTTGTACTGTGTTAGTATTTGTTTTGCACAGTGTAGTAGTAGTGGTGGTATTACAGTCTTATCAATCAGGACTTACTGCTTGCTCAACATCTTGTGCAGATGATGCTGAGATTTCCTTGGTCCCTGTTTGGATGTCTAACTTGTGCAACATTTATGTCTGTTTCACAGCTGTAAGCAGGACAAGAATATGTTTTTGGGCAATAACATTTTTGTTTTCTCTGTTGGGTTGTGTGTCCTCAGGTGTGACTTAACTACTTATTTTTTTTCTTTTCTAGTGACAAGGATTCTATACCTATTGTACATTAGAAAGATTTGTGGTCAAGACTCTTGTGGCAAGAGAGTGTAGCCTGCACCCTTCTAAGTTGGGAATTGCTGGTGACGGCATATTGTGTCTGTTATTCTAAGTGTCTTTGTTCTGGTTTAAGCACTTGGGATCCAAACTAGGTATTTTACATTAGGAAGATTTGTGGTCTGAACTCTTGTAGCAGGAGAGGATAGCCTACACTCTTGTAATTGGAAATTGCTAGTTGAAGGCTTATTAAGTTTGTTATTCTGAAAGTGTCTTAGTTCTGGTTTAAGCACTTGAGCTCCAAAGCAGTTCTTTTCCTTTAGGAAGGTTTGTGGTCTAGTCTCTAAGCTCAGAATTGTTGGTAAAGGCTTATTGTGCCTGTTATTCTAAGCATCTTTGCACTGGTTTAAGGACTTAGGTTCCAAGCCAGTTATTTCGCACTAGGAAGGCTTGTGGTCTACACTCTTGGGGGTATATTCTACTGAAGTGCTGTTTTATTTAAATTGTTTTTTTTTTTTTTTTTTTTGCTGTTATGACTACAATTTTCTGCACTTTGAATTTATAGTACTTCTGTATTTTATAGCATAAGCTAGATTCAGGCTTGCTGAATCTAGACTGTTAGTTATCATTTGAGCAATAAAACATACTTAAAAAGGCCCCCTCCACTCTTGTGGCATAAGTGTGCAGACAAGGACCCATCTGATTTGCGGATTGCTGGAAAAAGGCTCAGTCTTGGGCTTTCCCTTTGATTACTTTGTTTAAAATCATTTAACTTCATTTGTATTTAAGTGGCTTGTTTATGCGAGTTTGCCCTCAGTTTACCAGAGCTGCTCAGAGATTGCACTGCTGCCCTGCGAGCAACTCGGTTGTGCATTGTAAAGCACTGATGCAGTTTTCTGCATCTAACCCTCCACAAAATTGCTGCTTTTTGTTAGTCGTACAGTAAAACCTGGTCCAGCTAGTCTACGCCACATTAGTTATTACAGTATATACCTGCCATAATTGATAGACACTTTCCCACCATTTCTCCAGCCAGCCTGATTGACATGAGCATCCTGAGCCAATATAGCAATTGCCTCAAATAAACAAATACAACATGTGAGAGATGTATCTATACTATGAATTTGAAATCAGTTCTCTCACATAACAGCAAACGATATATCAAACAGGTTGTCAGCACTTACACTTCAACTCTTGCACATAACAAGCTCACAACACATAAATCCACATATGCGGAGGTATTCACTAGAAGCCTACCTAAAGATCAGAGACTTCCCAAGTGCAAACCTACTGCACACACTGCAGACCCACTATACATAATAATATACACAACAGTGTCTCAGCCAATAAGCACCTAAGGCAAAACACCTCAAAAACAAATGTCTTGGTCATAGGCAACTCCATAGTGAGACACACAGATGTCCCCCCTCGCTAGACTAGGCAAGGAGAAGGTCATGGTCAGCTGCCTCTCAGGTGCCAGGATCTGTCAGATCATGCACACACTTGAGTCTCTCAACAACAGGTACTGTTATGACTCTGTCATAGCCCATGTTGGAGTAAATGACCTGAGATGTACCTCACTGGACTGTATGAAGAGAGACATGATTAAGCTCTCAGATTATGTGTCCCAGGCAGATATGTTCCTAGCCCTAAGCAGTATTCTACCTTCACCCAGGATGATGCCTCAATATAAGCAAAAAATTATTGACTTCAACAATTGGCTTAGCTTCTCGTGTCAATCCAGGGGATCCAGTATCTGTCAGCTATGTTTGACAGGCAATGCTGCTTTGCCAGAGATGGTCTCCACCTGTCCCATCTTGGCTTTTGGCTACTGTCAAAAGTACCTGCTTCCCCCATAGTGCTTTTTTTAGGCAATGTCATAACAACAATATTCCCATAGTACAAAAACCCACTACAGACATACTCAAGGTTATGCAGCTTAATGTTAGGAGTCGAAATTGGGAAATGTACTCACTGGAAGCACTCCTTACCTTGGAAGATGCCAATGTCTGTGCAGTCATAGTGACATGGTTCAAGGCTGCAGAGATCATCCCAGCCACGCAAGGTTACAATCCCTTCCACACATTCCCACCTCAAACCGAGTGTGAAAGAACAAAAGGAGGAGGTGTATTCATTTTCATTAAAGATAAATGCACCTTAAGACTGATCAAACAGTACGACTCCCTAGAGCTACTCCACATCCAACTAACTGTAGATAAAACCCCCTTCCATATCATTGTCAGCTATAGGTCCCTACCATGAACCACAAGAACCACTCTACCTACCTGGACATACATGAGTCACTCTCTATACAGCCAAACACCTTGGTCTTGGGTGATTTCAACTATCCTTCTATTGATTGAGAGTCATATATGAGTACAAACATGCTCACCCTAAAGTCCCTGGACTTTGTTAATACAAATACTCTGGAACAGATAGTCTGCACCTCCACAAGGGGCTTGAATGTCCTAGACTTAGTACTCAGCAACATAGGGAGTCTTTGCACTACCCCCTGTGTGTTGCCTTCCCTGGTAAGGTCTGATCATAAATCAGCCTTGTTTGAAGTAACAGTCATACGTGACCCCCACCCCCCCAGAGCAAAAAGGATGAAAGAATTCTCCAAAACAAACTATAGCTTTCTAAGTGATAGCAGAAATAGTTTCAACCTCCATGCTAATGCTACCACCGTCAACAATGCCTTCCATACAGAAGTATGCACAAATGCCCTGTATACACACCTGTACAAATGTATAGACTCAGCTGTACCTGAATGAATCAAAACAAGGTCCTCACAAAAAAGCAAGCCACCCTGTTGGACATCAAGCATAAATAGGTTATACAGCAAGAGGAAGAAACTAATGTCTAAAAACAAGAGGGAACTGACTCAGCACAGGAATGACACACTCCACAGTTTGAACAAGCAAATTAGATAGCTTGTAAAGTCTGCTAAAGCGAATTACAAAGTTAAACTAGCATCCTTAGCTAAGGATACTCACAAGGCGTTCTTTAGCTATGTCAGAAATCTAAAAGGGAAGGCCCAGTTTTGTGCCGAACTAATAGTGGATGGTACCACTCATACTAACCCAGAGGACATTGCCAGTTTGCTAGCAGATAGACTTGGCACAAACTTTACCTTCCTGTTCCCAACAGACATATCCCAAAGCATATCTGTCACCAGTCCTCTACCTAGTATCTCCAAAGAGCAGGTCATAACCGATCTTTACATGGCCAAAAAACAGCCTCTATCCCAGGCTGCCTACTAAATGGTCTAAAACAGGACCTAGCTGAACTACATGGCACTCTCTTCAACCACAGCCAAAGTACTGGATTTATCTCAGCAGAGCAGAAAGCAGCAACAGTAATTTCCTTGCATAAAGGGAGTCCATCAACAAACCCTGGAATCTATAGACCCATAAGCCTAACCAGCCTTATCTGCAAGGCCATAGAGAGTATCATCATGGACCTTATCAATAAACCTTCAAGCTCTTGACCTGACCCAGTTTGGCTTTGTTAAAGGTAGATCATGCTTATTAAACCTGGTGGACTTCTTTGAGAATGTCAGCAAAGCCCTAGATGAAGGCAAAACCATATATACAGCCTATCTGTAAACTGGGTGTAATCACTGAGTCCCCCAACAATGCTGACATACTACAAAAAAGGGCTTACACAGACAAATGATTGGTGCCAAAACCACAGACTTAAACTAAATGCAAAAAAATGCATTATCACCCCCTTTGGAAAGTGGAAAGACCCTGAAAATTGCAATATTACCAGTACCCCCTTAGCTCAAACCCTGTGGTGAGAGATTTGGGAAGACAGGTTGATAGCAATCTTAGCTTTGATTACCTTGTCTCCACAGTGTAAGGAAGGCATTCTATGTTGCACATCTCATACGTAAGGACATTGCATCCAGAGCTAAGGATGTTATAACTTCTGTGTACTCATCCATCAGACCACAATTCAGACTGAAGGTTCTGTCACTATATTCGGTATTTTATAGGCTGCTGAGAGGTGACCTGTGCCTGGCCTGTGGAGCATTCTCAGACCCTGCCCTAATGGAAATGCTGCACATCGGTAAGTCAAATGGGACAAGATTTATTCACTCTAGGGATCTTAACCTAGCCTGCGGCATTAACAGGACATGCTGGAGAGACAGATATGTCTCCCAGAGATTGCCACTCCTGTAGAACAAACTCCCAAGTCACTTAAACTTCAGAATTTTAGGAAAATGCACTATGCAGAAATTTTGCAAGGTAGCAGCTGTCTCCTTTCAGGTATTAGTAAACTAGATATGCTCACCTACATGTTGCAGCATTAAATTTCGAAAATGATCTAGTATTCTTGAGGTTTATACATGTGACAACCCCAATGTGTCTCCTGTTAGTCTCTAAAAAGTCTCTATAGCTAGTATATGCAATGTTACATATACCTTGGTTTACCCTGGGATGAGTTCTCTACAGTTCCCATGGGGCCTCAGGTGAGGACAGCAGATGTTTACTGCTTACTGTATGGTATCCATGTTCACTCTGTAGTGGTCTATTATTTCTAACTCATGAAATCCATGGTTGGTCATACATGGTCTAAGCACGCTAAGCCTTCTGGGCTGAGGTCTGTCAGCAGCAGCAGCAGCAGCACATTGTATTAGAGCCTGATGTACATATAGATTTGTTGTAGCGAAAGCAACCCATAACATTTTCAAAGTGTTTTCATAGGTGTGTTCTGACAAGTCTTTTAATTCAGGGCTAAAGGGAGCACTGCATTTAGGCACTCATTTTTATATGTTACTGAATTGCTCCATCATGATTATTTGCTTCATTAACATGTAATTCAGCTTTTCAGTTACTCATTAGCATATCTGGCTGCTAACCCATGTTATGGGTGTTACCCCCTCTACTATTTTTCTATCTTTATAAATGACCTTCACCTAGCCACTCCCCTATCAACTTGCATTCAATATGCAGATGATACAACCATCATTTGCTCAGCCCCAACACAGTCTGAACTTTATTCTCTCACACAAAATACCTTCACTACCATAGAGCAATGGTTCTCTAACCATTGTCTCCTCCTTAACCCAAAGAAAACTAAACTCCTGATTTTTACACCCACTCTCTTGTCTCCCTCCATTAATTTCTCACTCACAGCCAACAATGGCATCCTTATCTCTCCAGACAATAACACCAAACTTCTGGGCATTACAACTGACAACCAACTCAAATTTGACACGCACATTGACTCTACAATAAAATCAACTAACAGAAAGCTAGGCTCTCTCTACAGAATCAAATCTTTCCTTACTCCAGAAGCCAAAACTACAATAGCTAGAACCCACTTAATCTCTTCCCTATTATATGCCTCCCCTATTTATACAAATCTTTCTAAATATAATCTTAATAAACTAACTACATCATATAACAATATTGCCAGATTTGCTACAGACTCTCCATACAGGTCTCATCATTGCTCCAATCTTAAAAGACTAGGGTGGCTTGAATTACCCAATCTAATACAATTTAATCAACTTACAATTGCCCATAAAGTCCTCTACCACCCTGACAACACTCCAATGCTCTCCACCCTCATAAAACCCTATAACAATCTGAAGAACCTGCGCTCTTCTAATAACATACTGATTCATACTTCTCTATCTAAGAACTCAGCAGGTGACTCTATATTTTCCAACTCAGTTGGTAAAATATGGAATCAACTACCCCAAGACCTCATAACTCAAACATCACTCCCACTATTTAAAACTAAACTAAAACTCTTCTTTTCCAACCACTGGCTTTGCTCTTGCAATAACCCAGACTAACCATTTTGTACCTCCTTGCTATTTGACTCTTTACACCCACTCTTTTTCTTATATCTAACACTCTAAATTATCCTCTACAAAACTGTTTCTGTTACTTCATTTCTAATAAAGGCATAAAACCACTACTTTTCAACTTCTTACAAAGATGTAATAGAGTAACTAGGTACTTTACTTGTATTTTTCTACTTTACATTTTTTTTGTAATAGAGTAATTAGGTACTTTACTTGTATTTTTTCTACTTTACTAAACCTCATATTGTACTCAAATGCTTTTACTTCCAGCTGAAGGTGTAAAGTACATGTTTTTAGATTTTATTGGAATATGTTTATATATTATGGTAAATTTTTTGTTTATTCTTACTATAGTAGTATTGTAGAGGAGCTTTTCTCCCCGGGCCTCAACTGAAAATGGACATGTATCCAGTTGTACTAGCCCGGTAAACAAATGTAAAATAAATAAATAAATAAAATAAATTATGCAGCTAAGCACAACATGTAGGGCTGTTTTGTGCCAGCAGCTAGTTCGTTGCTGTTTGTCAAACACATAAGCTTAGTGCAACAAGCAGGCATTCATGAATCTGGACCTTGGAGAAATCAGTTTTGTCATCTTTTAATTAATGGGTTTGTTTTTCTCATTCTAGCTAACAATCCTGACAAAGGAACAAAAGGTAAAGATAATTACAGATTTAAAACAAGCAATTTTCTGGGTGCAGCTGTACTTCCCCAAGAAAGAAACTCAGAACATTTTTCAGTTTTCTTACTGCAGCTAAGGACAGCAAAATAACTACACTTTCTTTCATACATTTAATACATCATACAGAAAAAGGAATACAATAGCTTATGGCAGGAAAATAATGACATTCCCCGGGATTTATAAAGCTTGCGCCAGGTGCAGGCTAGCATTGGCGTTCCAACACCAAATATGTCCGCCGAGCGATCCAGGTACGAGCTGTTCCCACATGCACTACCTGATTACACTACACCCGCACAGCTCCCAGGCCCTGTATGCTAATTACCCCATGTGCAGCAGTGTAGCATGCAAATGAAGGTATGTAGCGATCCAGGAAGTGGTGCAGGCATAAGGACAGCAAAATAACATAAGAATGCAGAAATGTAAACCGTAAAAAATGTTTTACATTTTTGCAAACATAAAATGTATTATATTGTTAATATATGCCGATGGCTAAATATATAGCCATTGGCATAAAAAAAATGTACAAAATATAAAATTAATATTTAATATATATAGTTGCACTATCATGACGTGGAAGCGCAGGGCAGGGGGGCACAAAGGGGATTGCAAGGAAAATATAAAAATATAGAATAAAACTGCAATATAACACATATCATGATTTCCTCATAATAGTCAATGGCAGGCATGCTACACCACACTATGGTGCAAGGGTTGCTAAGGGGCTGTGACAGTGTTATGAGCAGTATCTAGGAATTAGTAGGCAATGCCATGCAAATGAGAGGAGTAATAGTGAATCACAAATTCCCCGCTGGTGTAAGGATGCACCTCATAGTGTAGCGTTATAACACCGTTGTGTGCCCTTGAGATAAAGATGGCATCAAGAGAGGGGTGTGTCACCATTGCTGTAAGCACATCGGAGCATTGCTAAACTGGTTTGCCCCTAGCTAGGCAAAGCTGCAGGATAGGGGTGTGTTAAAGTGGCCATAGCTTTGCTTAGCTGAGAGTACACAAGGTAACCTAGTATGCATGTGAACGGAGATGAAAACGCACATAAACCCGGTAAACTGCTTTGCGTGGCATGCACTGCAGCTAAAACAGGAAGGATATAGGAAAGAAATAAGGAAATTCTGCAGCAGGGGAATTGGAGTACAAATGACTAATTAACACCTAGGACCCTAGAGTGGGCCATTGACAACAGCTAACAAGGCTACAAGCAGCTACCTGCAGAACAGGAAAGGGAAGGGGCTGTACTGCAAAGAAAACAGTAAAGTGTCAAAGCAGGACAAAGCTGATTTGCAGTATATCAGCTACAAGACACATTTTGCCATGACGGGGAAGGGAAAGTACAAAACAAGAAAGACAGCAGGTGGATGCATGCCTGATAATGGGAGGGGATCCAGGTTTAAAAGTGAATTAAAGAGCAACAGATTAATCAAGGCAGGCAAGCATAACTCCACAGTAAAAGCCCCACACTTGCAGTACTCATTGTAAAACCCATAATTAAGATACTCTGCAGCTGGAATAGCTTATACACACCCAATGATATCAGTAGCATCCATAGCACAATAATATAAAATGTGAAAGCACCTCACACACATTTGTGTATTCCCATACACTCTGCACAAGTGGTGTATACAGACGGGGAACTTTTAGTATGTACATGTTAGGGGCTGCCATAGTTTTGATCCACCAGCATGTGTTGGATACTGAAGGTGGTGTGGAGGATGATGCACACAACCACCTCAGGCACCAGAGGAGGAGGAAAGTGTTCAGACCCAGGGTAACCTACCGGGGGCTACATGCTCTGGAGATAGTAGAGCATTACAGGGTGGACAGGAACATCCTACAGCAACTTGTGGAGCTGTGCCGGCTACGTCTCAGAGCCAGAACAAACAGAGGGGAACCCATCCCAGTGGATACAAAGGTATGTGTAATCCTGAGAATACTAGCTACAGGTACCCTTCAAAGACCAACTGGGGATATCATGGGTATCTCACAGGCAGCAGCATCCAGGGTACTACACCAGTTCCTGGATGCCATGTTAACACATGCCAATGAGCACATATACTTCCCCCGAATGCAGGAGGAGTTGGCCAGCAATATGCGTCTCTTCCACCATGTGGCAGAATACCTGGAGGTACTGGGTGCAATAGACTGCACGCACATAAACATCAAGTCACCACTCAGTGAGCAGGGTAGGTGCTACATAAACCACAAGGGATACCCCTCCATCAACTTCCAGGTCATGCACAATGCCCAGGGCATTCTCATGGATATGTGTGCTGGCAGCCCTGGAAGCTATCATGACTCCCACATCTGGCATGCCTCACAACTGTATCAGGTATTTTCCAGGGGGTCATCCCAAATGGCCACCTGGTGGGAGATGCTGGCTATGCACTGGAAACGTGGATGATAACTCCCATCAGAAATGCACACACACCCATGCTGGAACGCCATAATGAGGCACACGCAATAACCAGAATCATCAAAGAGCGTATGTTTATGATGCTGAAATCATGGTTCCATTGCTTGGGCATATCTGGTGGAGCCTTGCAGTACTCTCCAGGCATGTGTGCCCACATCTTCATAGTATGTGCCATGCTACACAATATGATCCTGTGGAAACAGCTGCAGCAGGGACAGAATGGTGAAGGCCCTCACAGCCCACCACCATTGCCAAGGGCCCCACAGGTACAGAGGTACTCAGACCAGGAACACCCTGAGCCAGCCCCAGAAGGCAGACGGAGGTGTGCCCAGTTTGCCCATATCTTGGCAAGGAGGGAATGTATAGCATACACACTGACAGTGTAGGTACCTAGGTACTGACACTTTTCCCCACCTGCACACACAGTAAAAATGGATGGCACACACACAAGACTACCTGTAAATTGTCATGTATAGGCAGTCTACTGTGTGCATCCAACATAGGCAGCTCTCAACTATTGCACACACAACTACCATTGGCACAAAGTAAGTCAACACCTGAACAATAAAGTAAGCTAGCAGCATCTGCTGATACTGAATGCATAGGTTCATAGGTAGGTACTTGGCTAACTGACAGAGGCTATTCATAAGCCTAGCCAAAATGTGTCAGCTTTTTCCACTCCATTGATTCATTAACTGTCCCTCTGTGGAGCAGAGCCAAAGGAGGGATCCCTGGGGTGTATCTATTGCTAGTATTTGTCCTCTACTCTTGTTTTTTGTACTAGACTACTGCCAGTCACTGCCAGCAGCGAATCCCCCTCCCTGCTTAGTATAATTATCCTATCCCTTAGACTGCCTCTTTGTTTCACTAGACCCTTGCCTTCTTTATCTAGCCCTTAAGCTATCTGTGATTTTTTGTACCTGCCATTCCCTTCTCCCACCTCCAGTGCTCTTCTCTCCCCCCTAAAGACATTCTAGTTTCTCCCTCTACCTCCCTTACTGATTTTTTTTGTGCTCTCCTTGACTCTTCTCTTCTTCTTGGGTGTCTTTCCTTTCTTGAGCCCTGACCACATCTCAGTCCCTTAGTCTTATTCAACAGTCTGTAGGCTGCACCTTTACTACCTCTACACTACTCTAGGCTTCTTTGAGCCTATCCAAAATGGTTTCTCTTTAGCCTCACCTAACCTTTGATTTTTTCCCCTATCCTCCACTTTACCCTTAGCTACCCTCCTTTTGCCAGACTACTGCCACTGAATTACACCTTACTGATTGTTTTCACTCCCACTGCTCTCACCTGATTTTGTCTCTGCCCCGCTACGCTCCCCTCCCTACCCCCAAATCCCACCCACCCCTAGAGGTCATTAACTTATAGCTCTCTAGACACACCCCTCTTATCTCCTACCCTATCTCCATCCTTCTTATCAGTAGACCTCTCCCCTTAGCAATTATCTCTCTTCCTTATCTCCTCCTCCTCCTGCTCCACCCACCTCTAATCCTCCACCTCCACACTATCTTCTAGTTTCTTTTTACACCTATTTATTTCATTTACATCATTCCCCATATTTTAATTTCTTCCCTAACCAAGCCTAACTACACATTGTACCTGCTAACTGTCCTAGTATCTACCTGTTATTGACAACCTCTTCCCATTTGCTTTCTTCTTGTTTCTTTTCTTTCTTCATAATACACCACTCTACTAATTTAGCACATACCTACTACCTATTATACTGACCAACTCTCCCAAACTATATCAGTCCTAAGACTTACTCAACACCATGTCTCCAACACTAAAACCCTTTCTTATATACATCCTTCTCTCCACCACTGTTTTAGCCTCGCTTTCTATATCTTACTATATCACCTTCTTTGAAAACAACTCATTAAAGGAACAAAATCATCATCTCCAGCAAACACTACCATCCTCTTTTCTTACTACCCTTAATCACAGTAATATAACCTGCTCTGCCAATTATCTTCTACCAAAATACCACAGAACAACTCATATGACATTCTATGTTAACAAAAAGAATTGTAATAACTTGCTGAAAATCCTTAAATTCCTATCCTATTCCAATCAGTACCTCCTCCTACATGGAGATATTCACCCAAACCCTGGTCCCTCTACCAAGGCTAACCTAAACACAAATAGACATCCACCAACTTTACCTTCACCATGCACTAAAATAACTAACTCCCTCCTTATAGCTCACCTTAATATCAGAAGCATTAATAACAAAGTTCATCACCTCCATGCTTTATTGGACTTGCATTCATTTGATATTTTATGTCTTACAGAAACATGGTTAAAACCCTCTACCCAGGACCAGGAAATAACCCCACCTGGCTACAACATACTCAGAAATGACCGTAAAACCAAGAAAGGTGGTGGGGTAGCCATCATCTATAAATCTAATCTCCAACTTACCCTCCATAATGAACTTTCATATTTAGACCCTAAAGCTGAATCCCTATCAACCAAACTCCAGATTAACAACAACAAATCAATCTACTTAATTTGTATGTATCTTCCCCCTGGTAATAATACTCAGACTCTGGAAAACTTACTTAGTTCACTTTCCAACCAACAACCCCAAGAAACCATAATACTTGGTGACTTTAACATTGACTGGATAACCTGTTCACACCAGCACCCAACTAACCATATTAATCTCTATGGGTTCTCTCAATTAATAACAACTCCTACTAGAATCCATAAACAAAATAGAAAAGAAACAACTCTTGACTGGATCCTTATTAATAACCAACCTTGCAGTTATACTCCAGGAGCCCTTCCAGATAACATTAGTGATCATATGCTTACATATGTGATAAGACAAAAAGTGAATATTTCACACACTCATAAACTGAAAACATCCCGCTCTAAAAAGTTCTTCAACCCAGATAACTTCCTTACTGAATTGCAGGCATGCGATTGGTCACCTCTAACTCATCTTGAACTTAACAAAGCAGTGACCTACTTTAATACAACCTTTCTTCAAATCCTTGATCATCACGCCCCTTTTCACTCTACTAGAATAAGATCCAAACCTGCTCCATGGCTATCTAAACAAACAAAAGAAAAAATGTTCCTTAGAAATCAAATCTGGGCCAAATGGAGAGGTAGTAAATGTGCATCTGACCACCTCCTCTTCAAACAATTAAGGAATGCTACCAAGAAAGATACTGTTAGAGACAAAAAGGCATATTATCTTCACCTTCAACAAAGCAGTCAAAAAACCCCTCAAAAGTTCTGGTCAAGTGTTAATAAACTTCTTAAACCTGGACATTCACCTACCCCTACCCCTTCAGGCTTTCATCACAATAATGCTACACAGATCCCGGAAGCCTTTAATAAGTATTTTACAGAAGCCATTCAATCACTAGCTAACTCATTACCCACATCTACTGCTTCATTACGAAATACCTCCTTACCCTCATCCAAGACCTTTCAGATTCAACCCGTTGCTACTTCCCTTATTTATAAGCTCCTTAAAAAACTAAAACCTTGCACCCCATCTGCTGACAAACTACCATCCGAATACCTACAAATAGCTGCAAAAGCTATCAAATATCCAGTATCCATACTGATAAATAGGACTATCACTGAGGGAACAATCCCAACCTTATGGAAAATATCTCATATAATTCCCCTACACAAAGGAGGCTCATCAACTGAACTCTCAAATTTTCGACCTATTGCCTTACTTTCCCCATTAGCCAAGATTATGGAAAGATGTGTTCATAAACAAATTCTTAACTACCTTCTTCAAAACAAACTTCTAGCCGACTGTCAACATGGTTTCAGACCATTCCACAGCACTACAACTGCCCTCCTTTCATTCTCTGACACCATAAATACTAATAGAAACAAAAATCATTTCTCCTCAGCACTATTCATAGACCTTTCAAAAGCCTTTGATATGGTTAACCACAATTTACTTCTTGACAAACTAAACCTTTATTCTCTCAGCCCACACTCACTACAGTGGTTTGAGAGCTATCTCCAAAACAGGCAACAAGCAGTCCTATGGGAGAACAACCTATCTTCCTTACTCCCAGTAAATATTGGTGTTCCACAAGGATCAATCCTTGGCCCCCTTCTTTTCTCATTATTTATCAATGACCTACATCTCAATATACCTCAAGCCACCTGCATTCAATATGCTGATGACTCAACATTAATCTGCACTGCTAAAAATATTCCCTCCCTCCAGTCCCTCACCCAAACAGTCTTCTTAACTGTCGAAAACTGGTTTATGCAACACTGCCTCCTCCTTAACCCCAAAAAAACTAAGCTTCTTTTTCTCCCACTCACAAATCTCCCACACCTCTTTACTATCTCCTCAAATAATGCAACCAGTATTAACCCTGATAAGACCACTCGATTACTAGGTGTAACTATAGATAATAGTCTCAATTATGATGAACACATCAACACCACTATTAAAGCTGTAAACAAAAAAATTGGGACTCTCTACAGAATTAAACCCTTTCTGACCCCAGTAGCTAGAAAAACCATTGCTCAGACACACCTGATCTCCACCCTCTTCTATGCCTCACCTATCTATACTAACTTATCCAAAAATAACATTACCAAACTCTCTATCTGCTACAATAGCATAGCCAGATTCATTACTGCTACTCCCCTAAGAACACACCACTGTCTTAACCTCAAACAGCTATACTGGTTAGAGCTAACTAACCACCTACTCTATCAACAACTACTCATCATTCAAAAGACCCTCTTCTACCCTGATGCCACCCCTAGCCTTACAAAACAGATACTCCCATATAAAAACCTTGCCACACTCCGTTCTGCTAACAAACTCCTAGTATCCCTAACTAAATCATATAATAAAGCTGGAGATTCATTATTTTCAAATTCCATAGGTAAAATCTGGAATCAACTCCCTCAAGAAATTACTAATCAAAACTCTACCTCTCTTTTCAAAAAACACATCAGAGAACATCTTAAAGCACAGTGGTTGTGTCCTTGTGCTAATCCCGACTGAAACCATGTCCTCATTTACCTAATTTTTCCTCCCCTTTCCACTTTCTGAGCTCCTCACAAACACTTTCAATAGTTTTGGGATTTGTATCTGAGAATGTAGACTTTGCCAGCAACCTTTTTAACTTCATCTTGTGTTATTGTTTCTGTTTTAATAAAGCTAATACAGTAGTATATATTAGTAGTAGTGTTATAGTTTCTTTTTAATAAGTCTAATACAGTAGTACATATTATAAGTTTATCTCCTATTTTTAGTATCTCTTTTGTGTTGAAATTGAATTTTGTTTTTTTACATTGTATTGTTTACTATTATCAATGCTTTATTTGTGCCAATGTATTGTTTTATTGCCTGTACTGGAGCTTTTCTCCCCGGGCCTCTACTGAAAACGGATACATGTCCAGCTAGACTAGCCCGGTCAACAAATGTAAAATAAAATAAATATTGTTCCCCATCCACTCTTCAAGGTTTCTCTTGAATAGTGTTAGTGAGAGGCTCTGTATAATGTAGTTAGGGATGCTGTTCCAAAGTATGGGGAGTGTGTGACAGGAATCCATCCCTCCAGCATCTTCCAGTTATTGTTGTACAAGGTTCAGCTCACTACAGTGTGTGTGGCTCACTGTGACATGGATTCCCATAGGTGGAGCATATCCATTAAGCCTGAGTTCAACATGGCTGTGTTTGCCAGCAGAGATCATCTCTGGGTAATTGAGATGCCACTGAGTAAAGCAGGAGTTTAATTCAGTCTGGCTGCATAGGGCATATGTTTGAGGCCAGTAATCTCCTTGGCGAGGTACATTTGTGGACCTTCCAGCTGTTAGAAGTGTCTTCTGAGGTACATTCCAAATGGGTTATTATACCCTATGATGGGACTGATGAGTGATGAGTAAAGGGGCACTATAACCCCAGTATGTCTAGATGGGAACCCTTTAGTAATTAGATGGCCTACATAGAAGGATGTCCTAACTACTTTGGAGATATGATTGTCAAAGGAGAGATCACTATCTACCTTAGTCCCCAGATACCCCATTACCTCATCCGTATTAAAGTGGCTGCCCCTTATGTGTTAATATGTGGGTGCTTAATATTCCACAATGAATGACCATGCAGTTAGTGGCACTTAGCTGGAGGCCATGACTTTCACACCCTGTATCGGTCTCTGTGAGGCCCCATGACGGATGTCTACGTCAGCTGAACAATCAATCATGGCTCCCAGTTTGCAGTCATTGCCAAACATGGTCTGCCATAGTCCACCTGTGTTTGCCTGTACCTCTGAGAAGTATATGCAAACATTAGGGCTCCCAGGACTGAGTCCTGTAGGACACCAGTCGTGACTGGTCAAGAGTTGGACCTGGAGACCGCTAGTCGTACCATGTGGGTTTTGCGTGTAACCCCTTTGGCAACCCAACCTGTGATGTATGACTGTATGTACAGGCTGGCATGTTTATCAATAATACCTGAGTGGGGCATGGTGTCAAAAGCCTTGGCAAGGTCCAGGCAGTATGTGTGAACCACCTCTGCCCTCATCCAACATCTTGCTGACTGTATGTAAGACATCAAACAGGTTCAGCAAGCATGAACTGCACTCAACCAAGCTGACCTGGGTTGGGTCACATGCTTGGACGTTACCAATGTGTTTGTTAATGAGTGCCATGAGGATGCACCCCATACCATTGCAGACCAGGCTAGTCAGGCTTATGGGGTTTTAGTTACCATGGTCAGTTGTGATTCCGCCTTGGTGGAGTGGAATAACCGTTGCCACACAACATTGTATGGGTGTGTAGCCTGTGGAGAGGCTGAGGTTGAAAAGCTTAATTAGGTGTGGAGGGTCAGGTTGTCTTGTACTGTTTGCAAGATGCAGTCTGGGACAACATCTGCCTCCATTGACTCTGTGTTCTGCTGTTAGAGAGAGCCATTTCCACCTGTGTGTCTGATGTGTGGGATACTGTACCTTTCGGGTAGTGTTGTGGGCTCTTTAGGGGGTGAAGTATGCACTGAATGTATCTGCAAGGATGTTGGTGATATCAATAGGGTCAGCATATTTTGTGCTATATTTTACCGGCACAGTGCAAATCTGTGTGTCACCACTTAGATCGTTGACATAGCCAAAGAAGGCTTTGTGGTTATCTTTGAATCCTTGCGTATTTTCCTGTTGATGTTAGCCTTGGATGATTTTATGAGGGACCTACTTATCATACTAATAGTGATCACAGATGTCTGCCCTTCGTGGGATTTGCTATTTGTCTGGAACACTGTCCTATTTCTGTAGTATAGCCTGTTTATTGCAGGGGTCCACCAGACTGGTGTCCTTGTCTAGGAGGAGTGAGTCTTGGTTTACCAGTGATGGCATGATCCATACATCTATATAGGTGCTTAAAGATTGTATTTGTAAATCTGTCTGTATCTTGAGCAGTGTTTCCCCTTAGCATAGGGGCTGCAAAACCCCCACCCCTGTCTCTAGTAGTGTAAATTTAGCTGTAGGAAAGATATACACTGTGGTTTCCATGGGTGGGAGAGATGTCTGGGTGTGGAAATAGTGAATAGTTCATGGTCAGATCTAACCAGTGACTGGTTAACCTCTGCTGTGGTGCACCTGTTGCCCATGTTGGTGATGACCACTTCTAGTATGTTTCCACCCCTCGTTAGGGAGGTTATCAACTGATACAGGGCATATGAGGTGAAAAATTCCATGAAGCGCTGGGCCTGGAAGTGAGTACTTGAGTAAGTTTCCCAGTTAATGGTAGGGTAGTTGACATCGACCAATGACAGGGTGTGCAGTAGGACTGTCATGTTCTCCACTGTCTCCAGGTAGGTGGAGTGGTGGTCCTGGGTCATGGAGCGTGATCTGTAGAAGGCCACAGTTTACATTGCAGTTGTGGATGATGTTAGCTGCACATGGACGATCTCAGAGGTATCATGCTGCCCCACTAACCTGGAGTTGTAGGTATCCCTGATGAATATGGATACATCCCCTCAATATCTGTGTCAGTCCATGTTCTGTGGCCGAAATGTGTGGTATGGGTTGTCGTCTGGTAGTGTTGGTGTGCTCTCAGGAGCCTTAAGACAGGTCTCAGTTACTGTACAGATGTTGACATTGCCCATCCTGAGGAGTGCTGTGAGTGAATGCATGTTGTGATCACAACCCCTGGTGTTGAGTTGCATAACCCTAATTGATTCGGCTATTGTGCTGTTTACGGAGCTGGTATTCACCTTTGAGACTCTCCTAAGAAAGGTCCCATGGGGGCACCAATAGCCTTGGCCAGTATTCCAAAGCCTAATATTCCAAAAAAAGCCAACAACTTGTTAGAATACACATGGCAAAACAACACTTTAATACAAAATAGTAAAAATATAAAACATGTGAGCACTTTCACAGAGTTCTCTCTGCTTCCTCAGACATACTACAGTAACTGCTGCTCTTGTTTAAATAATGATACATCTAGGTCATATCCAATCAGTTAACAGCATCTTGATTGAATAAATAAAAGTTAAAGGCATACACTATACAAACATTATATAAACAATCAATAATATAAATAGTGAACTAAAATATATGTAAAAAAACTGTAAAAACATGCTCTATAAAATTAGATAGTGGTAAAACTGTAAAATATATGTACAAGTATTAGAAGATGTGACCAAACATAATAATCAATGTTTCAAAGCCCTGTTTCTAAGAAAAGGTTTCAGTGAAACCTTACTAATAGTCCAGGTGGTCTGTCAGCCTGAAGCCTAATTATCCATTCTTGTTCTGAGGCTTCAAAGCCTAAGGCTGACACATAAGCCAGTATGGTATTGGTGCATGTATGTTTCCCATCTGTGCTTGTTTCTCATCTCTCCTGTAGGTAACCTACTGGTAAGCAATAGAAAACCTTAAACTTATACAAGTCTGCTAGCTTCCAAGATAGGCTTTTGGAGTGATTAAGCATCAGTGTTCTTTATGTTCATGCTGTACTTAACTGTTTCCTGACTACATCGTGATTTCTCACTGTATATTGTGATCTGAAGGTCTATTTATTCATATATTATGGCTGTGATGGCCTGCACTTTAGAGGTTCACAGATAGCCTACTACCTATCTGCCCAAGGGCAATTAGAAGCATAGCTACAGTGTGTTGGCTTTCTCCGCACCACTGATGAAGTAACTGAGCCTCTGTCAAACATAGCCAATTAAGCAACTCCAGGCAGAGTTGCCAGAAGCTGTTGAAGACTTGGGGGGTGGAGGGTGACAGGGGCACTAAGTGATCTAAAGAGGGCATGTTAATGTGACAATTCCACACCATTCAATTTCCCCAACAGGTCTTACCGCTCCCCCACCCCCTGGCTGTATGGTTCTGGGACACATGATCCCAGGGGTGTATATTCTGATACTCATTCACACGTTTCCCTTGAAGTATGTCAGTGAGGGGCTATGCCTAATGTAGTTAGGAATGTAATTTATTGTCTCACATTACAGTTGTTATATATTGTTATTTCAAGAGTAAGTGAAGCTCAGTGGGATTGGGGGCCTCCACCCTTTGCTTAGCTTAGCTTACACATAGAAATCATCTAAATAGGAAATAAGTGGAAGCAACATTAATGTCAATAGTGTAATGGTTACAGCATCTGCATAGAGTCTGTGCATTCGTGGTCCCAGTCCCAATAAAGTCAGGGATGTTTATCATGTTTAAAAGTATACCTTAACCACAGCTTGCATATATAGGTAATAATCATCTATATAATAAACATTTGAAACACCCACATAAACCCATGTGTGCTAGAAAGTAAAGACAACAGAGAATGTAATGTTATGTAAGCACATAGTGAGATGTTACTTCACTGAAATGTATATATCCTGAGCAGTTAGCAGATGTGGCTGTGTTTGCAAGCACAGGTTATACGTTACAAAGTTTGTTTAACTGTGTTTAACCGCTGCTATAATGTCACACAAACACTTTTAAACATGCTTACAACTGCTTAAATGAGCCTTATTCTGGAGTAAAAAACATTTTTAAAGCATTGCAGGTGTTGAAACCTGGACCATGTACACTATAGTCATGGGACTTACCAATAAGCCATCTGAGGACATGTTTCACGGTCTTTAGACTACACCTTATACCATATACATTCCACTGTAATGACCACAAATGGGACAGTCACTTTGTGTACATATGTACAGTACATTGTAATGTACTGTAGTTTTTGAACCAACACACACAAGTCTACATATATGAAATATACACACACACACACACAGATATATATATATATATATATATATATATATATATATATATATATATATATATACGTCAGTGCTGTCTGCACATAGATATAAATATATAAATATAAATATATATATATATATATATTATATATATATATATATATATATATATATATATATTATATATATATATATATATATATATATATATATACATAGTTACATCAATAGCCATATATATAAACATCTATGAACACACTTTGTGACACAGAAGCAATCCAAAGGAATTGAAGTGTACACAATACACATGCAGTTCTGGTATTATAACTATTACTATTAACCTAATTCACCATAGAAGGAATGGTTGTTGTGTATGTGAAGATTGGGGTGGGGGAGGAATGTTGGGTAATGAAATCATGCATCAAGAAGAGCCTGGGTCGGATGTTCAATAAGTGAACTGGAAGGGTACACATGGAGTATGGGGACAATATAAAAAGGACACAAAACAAGAACCTTTCTCATTCATAATACACCCTGTCATGTCACATTGCAACACCTAATTTCATAAACATATGAACATTAACCATGTATCAGACATATGTACACCAACTGACTGTAACATTTGTTTTCAGCAGTAAGGAATGCCTGTAGTAAAATGTATACTCTAAACACCATAACATTTGTACATATCTTAGCTGCCTTAGTGGTAAAGTCAGTGAGTGTGGTGACATGGTCTCAGGTTCAAGACCTGCAAGGGCTGTTAAGTTATTCTGAGGGCCAGAATAAGGGCTGTTGGATGCAGGTGGATTAAATCACTGTTAAGCAGTTGTAAGCGAGTTTGCATGAGTTTGCATGACAGTAAGCAGTGCTTAAACGCAATTAAATGATAAAGTGCTTCACAGGTTTAACCTTTGCTTAACGTCGCGCAGACCATCGGCAAACCTGCTCACAACCGCTTAAATGTGCGTTATTCACACTTTCCCAACCAGTGCCTACTCTGAGAGGTAAAATAATAATACCTTCCAGGATTAGAACCCACAACCACGTAATCCATCCTCAGAGTAACCTACCACTAAGCTACCTGAGATGTGCCTATGCCAGTTGTGTATGCAGACAGGTTAAAACACAAAAGGGAGGAATGTGTTGAAATAGGACAACCTGCCATGTACCCAATGAAAGGTCTATGCTCATATATATATATATATATATATATATATATATATATATATATATATATATATATATATATATGAGAGAGAGAGAGATACATAGAGACATGTCGATATATATACATATATACATATATTTGTAGCTATATAGATAGGTTAAAACATCTACACATCTATGGAGGTACAAATAAATGTATGCAATAATATTTATTATATATTAAGGGCTGGATTTACGAAAGCTTGCACGTAGTTGTAGAGTAGAGTAAGACATCAGACAGCCAATATGTCTACCGAGCGATCCAGCAACCGCCGGCAGGGGCGTGCATGAGAGCTTCTAAAGCTACTCTTGCACGGACAGCATCATGGTATGCATATTACCTCATTTGCTGCTGAAAGCTATGCAAATGAAGTAAATTTGCAATCCAGGAAACACTAACCTGTCCATGGAAGAGTAGTGTTATTTGCAGAAATGTACTCCATTGGTAATGGAGTACCGTTCTGCAAATTGCTAAATGTAGCTATGACAGCTCCAAATAAAGGATGCATCCAGTTGAGGAAGCATGCCAATGGCAAAATATAATTTTTAAAATTATTAAAATCTAATTTTTTTCCCTGATCTCTGATGTTTAAGCATAGTGCAGCGCCGTGCAAACGTGCGGCGCTTAAAAAAACAATAAAATAATTTCAAAATGGCCAAAAATATGCATTTCCACTAAAAAGCTTATCCTGCCATGCAGGTGAATGGCAGGTTGAAGACAACATGGACACTGAGTACTGGTTGCTAAGGTGGGAAGCTCAGTGTGAGAGATGTAACCAAGCATTACTAGGCAATCCTATGCAAATGAGGATAAAGATAGTGAATCCCAATTTTCCCCAGCATCTGAGCCATGTCCCAAGAGTGTAAGTGTAGGAGTAGGTGAGTAGTAGAGTAGAAGATAGGTGACATCATGAGGGGGTATGTCAGAAAGGCTGTAAGCTTATTGGAGCACAGTGTCCTGTGTTTACCCTGAGTTGCTCAGGATTGTAAGAGGCGTGTCTACAGTTGTCCTTTTTGAAAACCAGAAACAAAAGGTGTACACCGTGAAAATATCTGAAATTTCTTGCAAACGTGCACACAGCGTGTGCGTGTGTGCGCATGTTTGCGCTTGTTTGCGTGGTGCTGCCCCAGGCAGAAACAGAAAGGGAAAAGGAAAGAAAAGAAGTAGTAAGAAGTTAACCAAGGAGAACTAGCAGAGCTGCCAGGTGAAATATATTAGAATCAGCCAATTACACAGGCAGCAGACTAGCCCAGCCCAGCCCATCACTTTAAACTCTGCAAACAGCATTCTTCCATGTTTTTTTCCCAAGACCTCTGCCACAGTGCAGTATACAAAGAGGGAAAGCTTAATAACTTTAAAGTCAGACAAAATGTTAGGGGCTACTCTTGCTATCATAAACCAACATGTGCAAGATGCTGAGGGTGGTGATGTTGTGAATGCTGCTGAGCAACCCACAGTGAGGAGACGGAGAAGAGTGTACAGACCCAGGGTAACATACCAGGGGCTACATGAGCTGGAGATAGTGGAGTACTATAGGGTGGACAGAGACCTCCTGCAGCAAATTGTTGAGCTGTGCCAGCCACGCCTCACACACAGAACCAACAGAGGGGAACTCATCCCAGTGGATACCAAGGTATGTGTTGGACTAAGAATACTAGCTACAAGTACCTTCCAGAGACCAACTGGTGATATGATGGGGATTTCACAGGCATCAGCATCCAGGGTACTGCACCAGTTCCTGGATGCCATGTCAGCACATGTCAGTGAGCACATATATTTCCCCAATTCCCATGAGGCATTGGCCAGCAATATGTGTCTTTTCCACCAAATAGCAGAATACCCTGAAGTAGTGGGTGCAATAGACTGCAAGCACATACACATCAAAGTACCACTCGGTGAGTGGGTAGGGTCTACATCAACCGCAAGGGCTTCTGCTCTATCAACTGCCAGGTCATGTACGATTCCCAGGGCATAATAATGAATGTGTGTGCTGGCTGCCCTGGAAGCTATCACGATTCCCACATCTGGCACTTGATGCAGCTGTACCAGAGATTTGCCATTGGGGACATCCCTGACGGTCACCTAGTGGGGGATGCTGGATACACACTGGAGCCATGGCTAATGACACCCATCAGAAATGCACACACACCTGAACAAGTACTCCATAATGAGGCACATGCACAAACAAGAAACATTATTGAGCGTGTGTTTGGGATGCTCAAGTCATGGTTCCGGTGCCTGGACACATCTGGTGGAGCCTTGCAGTACTCACCAACTACATGTACCTAAATTGTCATGGTATGTGCTGTGCTACACAATATGATCATGTGAAAGCTGCAGCAGGAACAGCATGGGGCAGGGCCAAACAGCCCCCCACCATTGCCAAGGCCTGCACAGGCATAGCATGATTCGGAGGAGGAACAACCTGAGCCTGCCCCAGTAGGCAGAAGGAGGTGTGTCCAGTATGCCCTGGCTTTGGCAAAGAGGAAACACATAGCACATACACTGACTCAGTAGGAACCCTGGAAATGAAACCTCTCTCTGACTCGCACATAAAATAAAAGGGATGCCTAACTTGACACTACCTGTTTTCAAACATGTATAGGGAGTGTACTATGTGCATCTGACATAGGCAGCCCTGCAGCACCACCTGAGGCATGAGTACCCTATTTTAAGCAATATAAAGCACTGCTAAGCACATTTTACCAGTATTGAGCATATTTAAATTTAATTGCGCTTAGCTGCACACCACACTAACCAGCGCAACATCGGGCAACGTTGAGCAATGTTGGGCAAAATCGGGCAAAGTCAGGCAAAGTTGAGCAAAGTTGGATAAACATGCTCACACCTGCTTTACTGTTCCTTAAGCAGTCTGGTCTGCCCAGCAGGAAAATAAAAAGCAGTGACAGGGCTCAAATTCAGGATACTGTGCATTATAGTCACAGTACTGAACCACTAAGCCATGACAGCATTTCATTGGCACAGACATAACTTAACTCACTCACACATACCAGTTGGGGGGTCACATACCTAACAGTCACAGTCAGCAGGACAAATGTAGACAAACACAAACAAATGCTGTATCTTGCCCTTTGAAGAGGCATATGAATAACCTCCCCCCAGGCCTATGCAGACAGATAACAGCAGGCCAGGCAGTGTGATGTGGGTTGGGTAGGCTATGAAGTCACAAACTAATATGTGTGTAATTGGAAGCTAAGGTCTGTAGTGCAGTGGTATGCCTCAAGCCAGTACGATAGGCAACAGTACAGACTGAAATGGAGTACCTGACATAGCAGTGCAGGCCTAGCAAATGTGTATAAGTGTCAGGTGAACCATTCATCCTAGGTACACCCACAGTAACAATAAGGTGTGCCCCCCTGGGTAGAAATGTACAAATAATAGCTGTCCCCACTGTATGTAGAATGACCCATGGAAGCCCTGCAGGCACACTGTGCTTCCTGTTGATGTACAACACAAAGGTGAGCAGTGAAGTAAAAAGCAACTTGATTTTCACACACATATAGTATATATGCTCATACTGGGCATGCTCACACGCAAACAAATTTAGCAAATTTCAGTCAGCAACATACTGAAAGGTCATACTGGGCATGCTCACACACTTAGGCCATGTTTGAGTACAGCAGTGGGCCACACATATCTGGCAGTTGCAGTTCTTACTCCAGACACTTGTCACTATTCACCAATCCTGCCTTGTGCACACACTGATATGAAAACAGACCCATATAATATATTGGGCACCTGTCATAATCAAACTATGTACTCCAAGTACTTAAGTTGTTCAAAGAAAGTGAAAAACAAAGAAGATCAATAATACTCCGATCAGTATCATCAAGAAACAATGAGCACTCCTAACATTATCCAAGCCATGGTCAAACAGTCCATAGAGAACCATGAAGCTTTCTTTTGCTATGTCATAAATATCAATGTAAACTCATATATGTTCTGAGTCAGTGCAAACTGTAAATGAATACATGTACATGACTGACATTGACAACATCTTGTCAGACAGGTTCATACATATTTACCCCATTCTCACTGACAAAAGGGCCCATTATCATATCCGGAGATTGTAAAAACCCAGAAATCACATATACAATGGTTAAACAGCTCTTTCCAAACCTAAAAACATGGCATTTCCCTGGCTGTGTCATATGTGAACTCCAAAACAAACAGACCCTGCACCTGAACAGTCTGTTGAGACTCACCGTCTGTACAGGATATGAAACTGTTGAATGGGTTACAGCAACGTTTGGCACACTCCACGAGTGTTGGTGCACAATAGACCATGGGTACTATTGTCTTATAAGCCTAATAAGCCTGATGTGCAAGGCCATGGAGTCCATCATTATGGAACTCATAAACAGAGCTATTGAGAGCCTACAAACAACCAACCCTACCCATTTGGTTTGGTCAGGGGTAGATCATGGTTCCTAAACCTGCTAGACAGTTTTCAAGGCAGTCACCCAGGACATGCATCAATGAAATGAGCTACACGTGGCCTACATAGACCTTGAAAAGCCCTTTTCCAACATCCCACACACATGTTGTATCCACAAAATCAACAACCTGTGCATAAACACGTATGTCATCTGATGGATTGCCAACTGGGGCACAGATAGATCCCACAAGGTAAGAATTGTGGTCTCCTGTTCAAGCTGGTAACAACTGCTGTCTCCAACAGCTCAGTCCTGGGACCCCTCATGTCTGGTGTATACTTTCCAGAAATACAGTCAAACATGAGGGCTATGTTTAGCAAGGTTTGTGGATGACTGCAAAAAGGTTGTCATAATCAATGTTTGGGACAGCAGAGACATCCTTAAAAAGGGTCTGAGTCAGACAGATGTGGTGTCAAACTTATGGGCTCAAGCTACAGTCATACAAATACCACATAGGTGCCAACACCCTAAATATGGAGGTAATAATAAGGGATCTATGGACACATGTGGATAGTCATCACTACTTCCAGAAACACATTCACAAAGTGGTTAGAAAATGATGCTATATGTTCCCACAAACTGCTAAGGTCTTTGCATGTAGATCAAAGGAGGTTCCCTCTACTCATCAGTCATCAGACGCATCATAGAGTACCACAACACACTTGCGATGAATCTGACTAGGCACCTTCAGCAGCTGGAAAGACCACTGGTATACCTCAACAAGAGCATTACTGGCCTCAAACAGTTGCCCCATGCAACAAGACTGAACTTAATTCAATCTGTACTCTGTTGCATACTGTCTACTCAGGTGATCTCTGTCCAACAGACAGATCCATGTCCAATGCAGAACGGATGTACATGTGCTATCTGAAGTAACCCCAAGCTCACTGTACTACATGCTCTAGGGATATCATCATTACAACAATAAATAGAACATGTTGGAGGGATACATTAATAACTCACAGACTTTCCTTTCTTTGGAACAGGCTCCCTCCCAACCTACATTAAGCTGAGTCCCTCACTGACACTCATCCCGAGGAGCTTTGATGAGTGTATGTGAAACTGAACTGTCACACCATGGATCACTTCATCAGCTCTACTACACAGATGCCCAGGGAACTAACTCCATGGGTGGTGATAGCTGCACACTCTGGCCATACTAATATATGCCTTCAGGCAGATAGCCTATTACCTATCTATATACATATATATATATATATATATATATATATATATATATATATATATATATTAATATATATATATATATATATATATATATATATATATATATATATATATATATATATATATTATCTACTTCCCTGAAGTACAGGTTAACATGGAAGGTCTCTGGCTAATGAAGTTCCCAGATGACTGCAAACTAGGAGCCATAATCGAGACTACTAACGATGTGGACATCCTACAAAAGGGCCTCACTGAGACAGATGCCTGGTGTCAAAGCCATGGCCTCAAGCTCAATGCCAAAAAGTGCATTGTCATCCCCTTTAGTAAAAACACTGTACCCATGAACTACAACATAGGTGGTAGTATACTTAACACCAAAAGTGTGATAAGATACCTTGGGACACAGATGGACAGTAGACTCTCATTTGATAATCACATCGCCACAGTAGTCAGAAAAATCCTTCTACATGGCAAACCTCATCACAAAAGGTGTCTCATGCAGAATAAAAGAGGTCATTGTTCCCCTCTGCTCATCACTCATTAGATCCATTATAGAGTACAATGCCCATTTTGCTATGTACCTCAAAAGACATCTACAACAACTGGAAAGCCTGCAGAAATACCTCACAAACAGGATTAGCAGCCTCAAATACATGCCATACACAGACCGTCTCAAAACACTACAGCTTTACTCTGTCGCTTATCGCCTACTCAGAGGTGATCTCTACCTAACATAGAAAGCTATGTCAAACACAGAGCTGTTGGACATGCTCCACTTAAAGAAATCCCAATCCCTCCTAGCGTCAGCCCCAAAACCAAGAATGAAATACTAAAGGAGGGGTATATCCATTTTCATAAAGGATACCCTCACCTCCAGGTTAGTGGCACAGCACGAGGCCTTGGAGACCATGCAAGTGCAACTAACATTGGGCAAATCTGCTTATCAGATCGTAGCCTGCTGTAGATCACATACCTTGTCTCATGACCCTCACTTAGTATTCCTGAGAACACTGGGAAATATAAAGGTCCTACCAAACACCATGATATGAGGAGATTTCAACTACACAAACATTGACTGGGAGAATTACTCGAGTACAAAGTCCTTTGCCCAATGCTTCCTAGAGTTTATAAACTCAAACGGCCTGGAACAGCTGGTCACCACGCCCACTAGAGGTGACAACATACTAGACTGATCATCACCAACATGGGACATCAGTGTTCCACACCAGAGGTAAACCCCTTGCTGGTAATATCAGATCATGAAGTAATCACACTGGACATCCACATACCGACCCCCCCCCCCAGTCAACAAAACCACTGTGAAAAACTTTTCAAAAGCAAACTTCACACTTCTCAAGACCGAAGGGGAAAGTTTCAAAGCCCCCTTGCTACAGGACAATGTATCCAATGTGCAGAATCCTTTACAAGTGCATTCTATGAGCATCCACAGGGATGCATGGATCGAGCCATCCCAACTAAAACCAAGACTCACTCCTCCAAAAAGAAGAAACCAATCTGGTGGTCCTTGCCCATAAATAAGCTATACAACAGAAGGAGGAAACTAACACATGATAGAGCAAAATTACAAAAAGGAAAGGCATCACTGATCATTATTAGCAAGAAACTATGATCGCTCATAAAATAATCCAAGTCCAGTTTCTAAAGAAAAATTGCCAAGGAATCTAAAGATAACCACAACACCTTCTTTAGCTATATCAAACATTTAGGTGGCAACTCTCAGATATGCTTTCAGCTACTGCAAAATGGCAAAAAATACACTGACCCAAATGACATTGCCAACATCCTGGTGGACAAGTTCAGTGCAAACGTCACCCCCCCCACCCCCAAAAGGGCCCGTATCCATCCCAGAAGAATGCAGAGCCCAAGACTTCATGGACATGCAGGTAAAAACAGCCCTCTCCAAAGTTAAGAACACAGCATCAATGGGACTGGATGGTGTCCCAGGCTGCGTCTTACACGAGCTCCAAAAGGAACTAAACCCTCACCTACATTCACTGTTCAGACTCAACCTTACCACAGGCTATGTACCCAAAGAATGGTTTACAGCAACAGTCATCCCACTCCACAAAGGTGGTGCCACAGCAGAACCTGGGAACTATCGCCCTATAAGCCTGACCAGCCTGATCTGCAAAGCTATGGAGTGAATTATCATGGAACTCATAAACAGAGACATTGGGAACCTCCAGATACTGGACCCTAACCAATTTGGCTTTGTAAACGGCAGATCCTGCCTTCTAAACCTAGTTGACTTCTTTGAAACAGTTACCAAGGCCATAGATAAAGGGAAGGTAGTCCACACAGCCTACCTGGACCTCACTAAGGCCTTTGACACCATTCCCCACTCTGGCATCATAGAAAAGCTTGCCAGCTTGAACATTAACCCCTATGTCATGAGATGGGTGGCCAACTGGCTCATGGATAGAACACACATGGTCAGAGTTGCAGGTGCCATATCCGACTCTAAACCAGTTACAAGTGACATCCCACAGGTCTCGGTCCTGGAACCCCTCCTGTTTAGTATATACGTCTCTGAGGTACAGGAAAGCATGGGAGGACTATGGCTGACCAAGTTCCCAGATGACTGTAAACTGGGGGCCATAATCGACTCTCTGGCTGACACAGACAGCCTCCAGAAAGGTCTTACAGAGACAGATACCTGGTGTCAAAACCATGCCCTCAAGCTGAATGGCAAAACAATGCATAGTCATCCCCTTTGGAAAAAACAAAGTGCCCACAAATTACCACATAGGTGATAATTCACTAGGTACAGAAAATGTAATTAGGGACCTGGGGACCCAGGTAGATAGTAACCACTCCTTTGATAATCACATTGGCAAAGTGGTTAGTTACTCCTTCTATGTAGCCCACCTAGTCATGAAAGGGTTCACCTCTAGATCAAGAGAGGTCATTGTGCCCCTCTACTCATCACTCATTAGGCCCATAATAGAATACAATGCCCCATTTGGTATGTACCTTATTTGGCACATGCAACAGCTGGTAAGACCACAGAAGTACTTCACCAAGAGGATCATGGGCCTCAAAGAGATGCCCTATGCAGCTCGACTAAAGAAACTCCAGCTCTACTCGGTTGCTTACTGCCTGCTCAGATGTGATCTATACCTGATGTATAAGGCCATGTCCAACCCGGAATTAATGGACATGCTCCACCTCAAGAAAAACAAATCTCTTAGAGCCACATGCTCCAATGAATTAAACCTCAGCAAAGCAATAAACAGGACATGCTGGAGGGATAGTTTCCTGTCCCAGAGACTTCCCTCACTCTGGAACAGAATCCCAGTTGATGTTAGGCAGAGCCCTTTGCAGACTCTCTTCAAGAGGAATCTTGATGAGTGGATGGGAAATTGTAAATTTACCCCTGGGATCACTTCAGTGGCCCTGCTAGACAGAGGCCCAGGAAACTAATTTAAAAGGGAGGTGAAAGCCAACACATTCCCGCTAGGCTTATAAATGCCCTTGGGCAGATAGCCTAGTACCTACCTATGAACCTATGAACCTACACACTCCAGGGACCTAAACCTTGTCACCACAATAAACAGAACATGCCGGAGGGATAGATTCCTGTCCCACAGACTTCACATACTCCAGAATAAACTACCTGTCTATACCAAACAAAGCTCCTCATTAGTACTCTTCAAGGAAAATCTTGATTATTGGATGGAAAATAGGAAATTCACCCTGGGGATCACTTCTGTGTCTCTGCATGACAGTGGCACAGGAAAATAAATTTCTTGGGTGGCCAAAGCCAGGGTATCTTTTTGGCTGGCCTTGTATAGGCCCCAGGGCTGATAGACTAGTACCTACCTATGAACCTATGAACCTTTGAGCCTTGCCTAAAAAAGGTAATATGGGGACAGCACAAGCCTTGGCCAGTATTCAGAAGCATAGGGGCAACAGGTGCAAACCATCTGTAGTGAAGCAACAAGGCTTGTCTATCATGTCATCACAGACAGACAGAGACTGGATCCCCTTTGAATGACACCAGAAGCTCAGCCAGTTGTTGAAGTTTATCATCTTTCTGTTATATTGCAGTATCATGTAGGTGAAGGTAAGATGCTACTCAAGGTTTGACCCTGTGTGTGCCAGCATGTGGTGCATCAACCCATATATGATACGGTCATGGCCTATGCATATAATACACTCACAATACACCTAGTATGGTAAGCCTGCTGAGGTTAGCAAATGTGAAAAAAACCTTAGTGCAAACTGTCAGCAAGTAATGTCTATATTGCACCCTGTAACTCCATATTGCTTGCTGAAGTGTAAAGACGTACTTAGTTTGGATTAAGAACACCGCACTTGCCAACTGTGTATGTCTCCCTGAGGAGAAGCAACCTTTTTGGAGACTACTTAAACACCTTAAAAGTGGTATGCTCATCTTTGTCAAGTCCAATGATGTCACCATCCTACAAATATACCTGTGGAAAGATAAAAGCCCAGTAATGTGTATAGTGTGTTGTGTAAATGTGTACTGCTGTCGTACTATAATGTAGTTAGGTAGGGGTTTGAATCCTGCACTTGCTATGTGTGTCTACCTGGGGAGGAGAAACCTTTTTGGAGACTACTCAAACACCTTAAAAGTGGTATACTTATCTTTGTCAAGTCCAATGATGTCACCATCCTTCAAATACACCTGTGGAAAAGTAAGATTGCAGTAATACTACTGTAGTATCATAATGTAGATGGGTAGGGTTTTGAATCCTGCACTTGCTAACTGTGTATGTGTGCCTCCCTGGGGAGGCACAACCTTTTTGGAGACTACTCAAACACCTTAAAAGTGGTATACTCATCTTTATCAAGTCTGATGATGTCACCATCCTACAAATATACCTGTGGAAAGATGACATCCCAATAATGTGTATAGTGTGGTGTGTAAATGTGTACTGCTGTAGTATTATAATATAGTTGAGTAGGGGTTTGAATCCTGCACTTACCAACTGTGTGTGTGCCTCCCTGGGGAAAAGCAGCCTTTTTGGAGACTACTCAAAAACCTTAAAAGTGGTATACTCATCTTTGTCAAGGCCGATGATGTCACCATCCTACAAATATACCTATGGAAAAGTGAAATCCCAGTAATGTGTATAGTGAGTTGTGTAAATGCGTACTGCTGTAGTATCATAATGTAGTTAGGAAAGAGTTTGAAACTTGCACTTGCTGACTGTGTGTTTAAGTGTGTACTCTAGGTGTGTGACACCGCTGGCCAATGTGGAGTGGGTTTTGATTTTTATAGTGTATGACATATCACAATGACACCTATATGTGCATTACACATGTAAGGTAGCTGTGGGGAAAATCCATATGCATACATGTGACCTCAAGTATTTCATAGGTGGGTACTCTGCTTTCTCCATGAATGCATGTGTTATCTTTGCCAGAGCGTGCTGGCGCTTTCCAGACCTTAGGTCACTTCTGTATGCTTGTGACAAGCTTAGCCACTGCAGTGATCACTGGGCTATGGCTTCCATTTCACATCCATGCATCACAGTTTCTATTGAAGAGTGTGAGTGAGGGTTTATGCTTGAGGTATATTTGAAACCTGTTCCAAAGCAAGCAAAGTCTGGCAAAGATGACTAATCATTATAGGTGTGCAACAACCTCTGTGGATCTGCATGCAAACCCTTTATTGCTTATGTGCTCCACAGAGGGATTTCCAAAACCCTTTGGTAATGTGATTATCATAGGAGATATGACTTAACACATGGCTCAATGTACACATTAGTACCTGTTCCACATTTTGGGAGCTACTACCTATGTGGTACTCTGGGGATACTATGTTTTCTAAAAGTGGATAACTATGCTTTCTTAGGCTTATAGCTTTACAGCATGAGTTTGACACCAGGTATCTATCTGTATGATACCCTTTTGGAGGATGTGTGTGTCATCTGGAGAATAAAGTATAGCCCACAGTATGCATTTTCATCAAATGTGGGCAGACATATCCCTACTGTGTTTGTTTGTACCTAAGAAAGCTATATACCAAACAGGAGTAGTCCCAGGACTGAGTGCAGGTGAATACCACTTGTTACTGGCATAGAATAGTACATGGAGGCTGCAAATGTTACTGTGTGTCCTACATATGTGCATCAGTTGTCAAGCCATCATCTAATAATCATTTATGGTCAGTCTGTTGAGGTTATGTCTAATACCAGTATGTGGGATGGGTATGATTTGCTGGTGAGCTATAGCTTGGCTGTGTTGACCTCCCCTCCATCACCTATAGCCTTGTAGACTGGCTTGAAGTCTACTAGGTGTAGGAGCCATGATCTGGCCTTTAGAGAACATAAGTGGGTAGGGTGCAGTGTTTTCAGGTTCATAATGTCTCTGTTAATTAGTTCCATAATGCTGTGCTCCATAGCCTTCCAGATAACATTGGTCTGGCTTATAGGGTGAGAGTTTCCAGTACCTGTTGCAGTTCTACCCTTAATCAATTTATGTTAACATTTGCACTGGGTGTGATGAGGGTGGACAGGTTTAAGAATAAGTATATTAGAGGGTCAGGCCAGGTTTGAAGGTTAGTAGACCATGCCAGACAGGCAGGATTAAGTTGATTTGTACATATGCTGAGGAGGGATGCAGAGTATATTGTGAAATAGATGCCAAGGATGAAGCCGCCAGGTAACAGGAAAAGAGGAATGCCTAAGATGGGGTTTATGGCTGTGGTGAGAGAGGACATGCAGGTGGATGGTGTGACAGCACAAGATGCAGAGGGCAGGAAGACATGGAAACAGATGATGTACTGTGGCGACCCCTAATGGGAGCATCCGAAAGGAGAAGAAGATGTTGTAGCTCAACCCTTGTGGACTGTTAACACCATCACCGTACATCATTTCACATGTATATAACCTGTATAGAGGCTCCATTGGGACAGAGCGTTTAGGTGAGTGGTGACTTCATATGTCAGCTTGTGTATGACACAACCAAGTTCATTGTCCAGTACCATTGCCACTGTGGTGTGGACCTTGTTAAAGAAATGTTTTAACTAGAGTATCTGTGAATCATCAGGTATTACATTCTGCAGGTCTGAAAATGTGGCCCTTGTGTAGTGACAGGGTGATGAAATCTGCATTCAAACTGTCTGACAAGGAATTGGTAATGTCAGTCAGATAAGTGTACTTTGTGACCATTTAAATTAACTGTGACCCAATCTGAGATTTCCCCTGTAGATTATGAACAACAGTAAAGACAGCTTTAGTGTTGTCTTTGGAATCGTTGCCATTTTGTATTTTGAAGCTTGTCTTGTATGTTTATTGAAGGATTGAATTTTCCAAATTATACTGACCAGAGAGGTTATCACTTCTTGGTATGTAACTCTTTTTTGGTATAACATCATGCCTTCTATTATATATTTAGCTTATGGCAGGGGTCCATGAGACTAATGCACTTTTACTGTATAAGTGAGAATTTCTTGTGTTTGTGATAGCACAGTCCATGCAACCTTGTAGGTGAACAGTGTGCATTAATACAGGATTATGCAGCTGGGACACTGTTAACCTTAGTAATGCAAATCAATGACAGATAGGAATAACAGAATCACCCACAGCACAGTGTCAACCTGTGTCATACACACACATGCATACTTAAGTTCCAAAACGTGTGTAGTACTATGCATACTGGCCACCAATAGAAACTATGGAGTGCTAACACTGGCCAATACAGGGCATGTCACCCTGCCCATGTGTCCAATATGCATGTACATGCAGACAGTGCACCTCCACAATGTTCACAAATGTACACTTGCAAACCTGTGCTGCACACACCCCACACTTACTGTCCACTGTATAACACATGCTGACACAACTACACACATCAGCCAAGTGGCACATGGGCAAACAAAACACAATTGGAATAAACACTGGTGGAAACAATACAACATTGCTATTTACAGCTTTAATGCATCATGCCTGCTCAGCTACACCTTCAAGGATTTCATTACACTTTACTGCTGACAACATGCTACACATTCAACCATTGCTATACTTTATCAAAGTCACCCTGTGCATCAGCACCATGTTAGCCTGTTCCTGCATCAATGTTACAGATGACAGGAGGTGGCACAAGTTTCATCATATGCACAGGGTGTGTTGTTGGTTTGCCAGAGGCCTACACTGAGCCATACAATCGACATGTGTGTGTGAGTGTGTGTGTGAGGGCCATGAGTACTGTTATGGGCCAATGTTGATGTAATGTGTGCGGGTATGTGTTTGCCCTAGGTTTCTGGTTTATGTGTGTGTGTCTGCATGCACACAGTTCCACCATGTGGCCGCCATATATGGGGATTTGTAGGACAGCTACAGACTGTACCTGGCAGGCTTTACAGATCACCGTCTCTGGCCATGGATACAAAACCTGTGCCTGGCTGGGGTGCTACAGACAGTATCAGGTATTAATCCAGAATGGGTAGTATCCTCAGAGGTTGACATATGTCCACTGGATCTAAGTCCCTGTAGGAACTAGCCAGAACCACATGCACGTGGTCTTCTAGGGCAGTCTATGGACAGCCCCTCCAACATTGCTGGTACTGGCACTATGGGAGTGGCTGTGACTTGCTGGACATCAACAGCAACCTGTAGCTGCTGATGTTGCTGGCATACATCCACATCGACATCTCAACCATCCCGCACTGTCCTGACACATGGACATGACATTGTGTACGACATTCAGTGTCTCATCCCAACATCTATCAATGACCTCAGTATAATTATATATGGCACCTGCTAGGTCACGGATACTGGCATTTACAGAGGTGTTATGAGCCCTCTGTGCCTTTAGTCCCTGTCTGGTGTACCGCTTCATTCATGCCTGTGCCTCCATTACAGCCTGGAACATGCATGTGGTTGAAATAGTTGTGGCACGTCTGCCAGGGGCATGATGACCGGCAGTGCTCTGATGAAAACCCCTGGGCATCTGCCTATGTGGTACCGTTCCAGACATCTTGCTATGGCTGCTGTGTCCTGATACATGTGCCATAGATACCACAATGTCCTGGCCAGTGCCAACTGTACACTGTCCCTCAGCTAAGGGCAATGGTGATGATGGATGTACAGGCAGTATGACTGTGTGCATGGATGGGGTGGAGACTTGTGTACTGTCAATTGGTGGCCCAACAACAGACCCTGACAAACCTGCCTGTGCCTCAACACACCTATCCTCATGATCACTGTCTGTCTCAGTGACATCAGATTCCCTGCTGTACTGAACCAGCCCCACGTCAGCACCTGTGAGAGGAAAACCGGAAACACACTTTAAGACCTGAACATGATGTCAGACCACATGCACATGCACATGTACACATGCACATGCACACATGCACACATGCACATGAGTACACATGCACGCATGCACACATGCACATGCACATGCACACATGCACACATGCACACATGCACACGTGCACACATGCAAACATGCACACACACAAATACACTCCTCCCTAAAGCAGACACACACACACACACACACACACACACACACACACACACACACGCACGCACACACACACACACACACACACACACACACACACACACACACACAAAACACCAGCAATCTTAGAACATACACAATAGTAGGTGATGGTGGGTTACAGTATCACAAGCAAAACAGTCATATCACACATGTCAACATGCAGGACATGTGTTTCTCAACAGTATGCAGTGCAAGTGTAGGCAGTCCTTGTTACTAACACTATACATGGATTTGATGCATGTGTTTTGTTATTAGGTGATTGGCCTCCCCCTGGAATGCAATGCATACATGGACACAACATTGCTGTGCAAGTATTCAAAACTCTGTAATGTACTGTGCACCATAACTCACAGGTATACATACCATGGCTGGATGTGAATCTGTGTGTCAGATAGGTATCCAATGCTGATTACAGCCTCTGTGTCTTAAGCAAATAATTGTGGATGCAGTTTTAGCACATGCATGGTAAGTATTCACACAACATCATCAGTGGGGCATGTATAATTTATGGAATACCATTCATCCACATACCCAATGTACAGTAGTTATGGTGAGTGTAGATCATATTGTGGACATGTCAGTGTCATCCATGACATGGCATGCTAAAACACAACTGCATATTTAAACATCACACATACCCAATGTGTGTCATATGACTTAGCCACTCAATAGCATCACAAGACATATATGTGTTAGTTGTGCAAATGGTGATTGGTATGCATATTGTTTAGAGGTGCATATGTTTGCACACACACAACATTGAGGTGTATAGCAATGAAAGCTATGTGTAGTACTGTGGTTACAATAACTGGATGGGGTATAGTACCATAGGCCATCATCATGAAGCATCATGTGGTCACTCAAGGCTACTGTACTACCTTGGCTACATTCACCATTTCACAACCAGTTGTTACATGGGTTTGTAAGGAGGCCAATAAGGAGCATTCCCTGACATGAATGTGTAGTGTGTTGCAGAGTGTTTAAATGCCCCACGATAGGCCTCTACCCCTCAGGTATATTATGTGTAATGTGTGGATGAGATTTTGGATACTGGAGTGTGTCTTTACAGGGGGTTTGTGAATCCTTTATATGTAGCATGTCAAAATGCTCTGTGTATGACATAGTTGTGTATATTATGTGCATGTTGAGTATCAACTTTGCCTATCCAATGGTCACTCCAGTGTAGCCACATTTGTTTGAGATGATCTGGTTATTGCATGTGTTTGAGGCAGCTAATCACATTAGTGGGATGTGTGTGGCCTTACAACAAACATGCACAGCATGCATTATGGGTAGGTATGTTACATGTGTACATGGCCTACACCTTAACTATGACATGCACATTTTATTTACAATAATAAATGTAGAACACACTCACCATCATCTGCCCACTGCCTTGATGTCACCCCAGAGCAACCTACATAGAGATGAGACAGTTTATCAGTGGCCACAACTGTGGCATTGCTACTGTGTACTACTAAACAACAGTTTACATTCACAGGCCTACAGATTATGTTCCACATAATCAGTATTGCACAACAACAGGCTCCACATCTTCTTACACACTCCACATCTCACATATGCATAATCTACCAATACAGATAACAGTTGTCTACAGATATGCCATGTTATCTGCATGCTCCATGTCTGGTTGCTGGGTGGCTCCAACCTCCATCATGGTGTATGTCTGCTGCTGTTGTTGTTGGGCAGGTGCCACAAGTCTCAAAAGCAGCTCCTCCACTCTGGTGAGGGGGGGATGGATATTGACACCACATCCAGTTGCAAGCTGTTGTCTCCGCACATCAGAAGCACACTGACAGACATGTCTGAGTAGATCACTGCAGTGGCGGCGTACCTGCTCATATGTCCGGTTATGCAGGCCTACCTCATTTACCCTCCAGACAACATCTTGCCACATTGCAGTACACTCCTGCTGGTTCTGGCTGGTTCGTGAGAACATGAGACTGTAGTGCTGAATCATACAGCTAGTAATGATCTCATCTTCAGCACTACTATAGTTGGGATTTCTGTGATGTGCCATGATCCCTGGAAGACATAAAAAAAATATATCTGAGCAGGTCATATGGCACATTTAACATTATACAGTACAGATATCACTGAACTGCCATATATAGCAACCTATTAGCTAACTGAGAGTGAAACACTTTAACTACCACTTATCACTGCTCACCCCACAACTGCTTGAAAGTGCCTGGCTCACTCTATCTAATGAACCATGTTCTGCACAACAACAAAATAAAATCACTATATAAGACTATACAAGAGTATCTGGCACACTGTATGCAACACAATGCACCACCTAGCCACAGCAGATATACATCAAGCTGATGTGTAAAGAAATATGTCATCCATCACAATGAGTGTAAGGTCCAGTAAATGTATTACTATTATACCACACAACTTGTTAATGGCAAACCCATGGCCATAATATGTGCACAATTGGGAATATAGGTTGCATACTGATACCACTATAAATGTTGCTAGATACGCAGTTATATGTTTTACCACACATATGACAGAGGACATGTTACAGACATACCCACACACACATCAGACATAATTACAGGACACAAAGGTATGGCGACCCAGATAAGCTTTACGTGTGTACTATAGAGTACTGTGTCAATACATACAAAACATTAATCCTGGGGAATGTAATCTGTGATGAATACAGGGATCACACAAAACAGTGGATGCAAGCAATGTGGACATACACCATACTTTGCTATACAGGTCCAGAGCTTCAAGTAGTACTACAGTACACACAGGATTTGGATTCAACATCAGTACCAATCAATAATCATAGATGTAGTGCTTTAGCCTCCAATGACACACCCCATTTAAAACCAATGGTCTTAATCACACTGTATGCCATAGCACTTTTTATGCCTAGCAACAGAATACACAAGCAAGGACCCATAATACCATGACATAAACAGTTTCCCACTAAGCTATCCCACAAATACATATCTTTGATGTATTCACAAAAACATTGACCATCACAGTCAGTCAACAGTACAGAGAATCTATTGCCACAAGTAGATGTAGGTGTGTATGAGTATATATGACTCTCTCTCTCTCTATGTATATATATATATATATATATATATATATATATATATATATATATATATATGTATATATACATATACACAACCATTGGTGTACATATGCATATATATGTAGACACATATACATTTCACCTTTCATAGTGGGAATATGAATTATATAAAGGATGTGAGGTGTACAGTAATGTAATAATATCACACAGTATTGTGATAAATGCATTGAAAGTGTTCACAGCCCAGGTAACTTTAGCAGGCTTCACTGGCTTCAACATTGCAAACTGAACAAACCACCCACACTGTTTAACCACCACATGTCATATACCAGCACTTTACGCTGTCTTATTCGTCATACACTAAAACCTACATACAAATATGCACATACTAACCTTCAACAATATATATCTCTACCCTTCACAAACAGCTGCAATATGTCCCCTGCTCTATGCACATATACAGATGTGAAAATATATAACACATATATATTTCTCCGTATGTGGTGGCATACACACACAAGGTCCACACTGTTGTAAGTCCCTGGACCTCACAGCTGAACTGTTGGGTTTGCTGCAACACAAACAGGTGTCATATGTGAACACACACTAACATTAGAGGGGGTATATATAGCTACAAATGCTAGATAAGCATACTAGACTGCTACAGCAGTTGCCAGTGCTAAGCTACACTTTAATATGACTATCATGCATGTGTTGCTCTGTCACACCCATGTTTATATAATGGCAGCACTAATCCCCCAACAGCCATTGGCCACACTACTGTACAGAACACAGATAACATTGATCAGATTATTGACATTTAATGCTGAGCTATACATTTCACAGGTATGTCCCACTGCCCACAGGTACACACTGTATTGTCCATAGCAGTAGTTAAGCAGGACATCTGTGCATAGATAAGTACTGCTGCCACATATGAGTGGTTCACATTATGTAGACTACTCTTCAAAACCATCTACTACATGCCAGTAAATACATATGTGTCACATACCTTTCCTTTGTATGATTTGGTATTATGTCTTTTTCTTTTTCCTTTTCTCTGTCTCTCTCTCTCTGTCAGTCTCTGCAATAGAGTGATTGAGTTTGTTGGCAGCAATTGCAGCCTGCTTTTGTAGGTATTTGCAAATGAGCATGTGGTGGCCTCTGCACCAATTAGTGGCCACCATTTGCTAAATGCATGCAGCCTGCTGTGTAGTAATTGCAGTAATCACTGTCACAGCAACCCAGTACTATAAATTGCTAACTCAGGTAGGCGTGGCCCTTTCAGCTTTCCAAGATGGAGATCATCCTTGTTTGCTGTGGACATCATTGTTTAAGACAGAAGGTTGGTATAGTTCTTATATCAGAAGCCGGGGGTGTAGCCAGTGATTTACATTTTGTACTCAGACCTAAATGTTGCTGCTTCCAGTACACACTTGTCAGTGTAGAAATGTACTCACCCCTCAAAATGCTAACACAAGATACATGGGAAGATGTACTTTCTTTTCAAATTTACAATTAACTGCCATACAAAGCTAGTTATTGAGATGTATTCCTTTGACATAATAATTGTTTGAGAACTGCTATACTGTGAATATTCATTTACTCAGTTGTAAACAGTATGTTCTTTTTTAGTGTTGACATTAGCACAAGCTGCTTAAGAAAACTGGACACATTTCAGTACTGTGAGTATGCTTACCTACATCCTTGGTAGTCCCTGCACACACAGGTATATTCTACATTTGGGCAGGGGTGCAGAAGTACAGAGACCGTACGTATTATTGTGTGAATTTTATCTTGCTGGACTTACAGCTAGACTTACAGGGTTGCTGTGTACATGTTAGTTTATCAAGGCAAGTAGTCTGTCTGCGTAACTCCCAACTGTGGACCTATCCACATGGTAGCCAGAGATTAGCCTGTTATTCTTTGTCTGTGCACCACACAGGTCTTTTCAGCACTAGAGCAATTGCATTGTTACTGTTGGTTGCTACCAGTACATGGCTACATCCTTTTGTATTTCAGTGTTGTATTCCTACATATGGGTATGCTTCCGGAACTCTTTCCAAAGCTATTTGCACAGTGTGTAACAGCAGAAAGGCTGCTATGCCTCTGTGTTTCTGCCTCTGCCAGACCTCTCATACACTCAGGTACATATTTGAACAGACTCAGGGAAAAGTAGAGAAAAAGTCAGGGACACTTTTAAAATATTAGTGCCATTAAGTTGAGACTTTGAGAGAACCAGAGCATATGGATTAATACACCTTTTCTGAAGTAAAAGAAGTGTCTAAATCTTAATTATTGTCATTACTCATTACGTGTAATTCACCACCTTTCTGGCCAAAGTCAGTAGTTTTCAGAGGGATTCAGAGGGACAGAGCTAAATTTTGTTTCAAAATCAGGGACATCCCTGAAAATTAGGGACAGTTGGGAGGTATGGCCTCTGCCCTAAACAGATATGCCAGTGTTTGTACTGCTGTGATAATATGTAGGGTTTGTACAGTGATGGTGTAACATTATTTCCTGCTAGAATGGCTGCTTCTCTTATTACAGTCATGTAATGTAACCCCACAACAACTGTTGGTAATGATCCACAGAACAAGTTGTGTGGTATGGCATTCCTATTTTTCCTTTACATTCACTGATTCTGATACATGATATATTTATTTCAGCACCAACTTGTTGTATATCTACCATGGCTTAGTGGTACTTCATGCAGTGCAGTGTGTACAAGGTCCCGGGTTCAAGATTGACAGAGGTGTTTTATTTTGCTGCTGAGCAAAACAAGGGCTCTCACATACAGAGTGACTAAGGCACTTTTAAGCAGTTGTAAGCACGTTTGCGCGGGTTTGCGTGATGCTTAGCAATGCTTAGCTAAGTGCAAAGACACGCACACTAGTGCAAACCCGCTAACTACTTCTTAATAGTGCTTATTCACGTTAACCCCCACGCTCATTTCTTTGAAAGAAAAGAAAATGGGGAGATAGGAAAGTGGTGAAAAAAGGGGCACAAAGAGGGAAAGACAGTAGGGAAAATAGCTCAGGATGTGCAGGATGAGTGTAGGGAAGGTCCATAGCTGCCCGTTTCTTTAACAGCAACAGCTGTGCATATGGAATAAATTTGGAGGTAAATATGAAACCTTCAACCCCTGAGAGAGGGGTGAGGACAACAAAGTATGCTGTAATGCCAATTAATATGCATTTTATGTGTCCAGGGGACATGTGTGCAAAATGGGCAGCTATGTATGGGGCGCATTTTTCTTTTTGGGAGCAGATTGCCCTTTTTTTCAGGTGAGAGTGGAATGTGGGGTAGGGGAAGTAGGTATAGTTGGGGAGGTAGGTTGGGGAGGTAAACAGACAAGACAAAATGCATACAGGGGTGGAATATGACACATGTGGTGGGTGAACACCACTGACGAGGAGGGATGTTTGGAAATCGCAAGCTCTTGAGCCCGCAGATGACAACAGTGGAACTGAGATCCCCACCCATGGGCAGTCACCACTGCACCTTCACAGCCCAGATGGTGGCTGTGCTGGGGGCTGTGTAGGAGGGGCAGGCTGACCTGGGAGTTGCACCACTCGTGCCTCAAGCTGGCGTAGAGGTTCTGCAACAGAACGCTCAATCATTCTACGCACCACAGCCCAGACCATTCAAAGGGTGATAGGTGGCCCACCTCCGGCCATGCTTGCACAAGGGGGCCAAGCCCCATCCTCTGCAGCGCTTCCACCAAAAGGTGGCACAGGGCCAATGGAGGAGGAGGTCCCAGGCCAGGCACCGGACCTGCTGGTGCCAGGTGCCATGGCCAGCTGAGGTGGGACAGGTGGGTCCGCTGGGACTGGCCTTCCCATACAAACTATATTTTGGGGAATTTAAAAAAGATATGGGTTAGTGATAGTCAATAGCATTCCCAGTTAGTTATAACAGCATGCAGAAGTATTCCCATTAACCCAACACATCAGAGTTTCAGCAGTTGAAAAGCAAGCATAAAACATGCATATATAGAACAATAGTGGGCATTACAACAGAATGCAAGTTTAATTGATGGCAACAGGCCACCACTATTGTGGTATTTGAACAGGGCACATGCATAGAAATGAATGCAAATACTTATAAACATATATCCCAACAAATGTTTTGAGATTAGACATGCCCATTGAGGTGTGGAATTGCATTGTTTATGCACATACAGTAGGGTGGAAAAGATAGCTCAATTAACAACTTATATATACTTCTAGTTTACACTACATTCCTATTAACTGCAGTTATATGTCCCTTACATGTATTATTACACTACCCAATGTCCTTCTATTGTGCAATTGGATTTTGCTAGATCATTATATACAGGAGCTGTATCTGACATACAAACTGTCCAGGATGCAGATCTTACTGCTACATATTTTAAGAGTTGCTCACACACACACACTACTGCTGTGATGGTACACTGACAGCTCTACTTTCATATAATTATCTAGGTATGTTCAGGTGAAATTATCAGTTATATGTTAACAGCTCCCTATATTTCTGACAGCACACTGACATTTCCAGGAAACACAATACCAAGCTACTCATGTGCCAGATTAACCTGTACATGCTGGGCATGAACCAACAGTTAAGGGCTGTAAATATCCATAAAAGCTACTGGCACTCCCTTCATCCACTTTATATGGGCCTACCCAAGTGTGGGTTAACTAAAACTGCTTAATACAGCAGTACTATTTCTAAAATGCAACAGTACAACAACATATCAAAGAAAATGCACAGACACACTCCAGGAATTATACCTTTATTAAAGAATTATTACACCTTTATTTATTGGGTTAAAACACTTTTTTTGAAGGCTCTCTCATTTATTTTATATAACAGTACATGCAGAATAACTATTAAAAAATTAGTATACCTTTATTTATTGGGTTAAAACACTTTTTTGAAGGCTCTCTCATTTATTTTATATAACAGTACATGCAGAATAACTATTAAAAAATTAGTATACCTTTATTTATTGGGTTAAAACACTTTTTTGAAGGCTCTCTCATTTATTTTATATAATAGTACATGCAGAATAATTACTAACCTGCCTGGTGATGCAGCCTTTGCAGCCTATCTTCATGGGCTTGCTGATTCATAGCCTGGACACCTGCAACTGTGAAGTAAATGCAGTGATAGTGAGACATACCTATCCATAGTATAGACAAGAATAGCAATACTTAAATACTTAATGCAATGGCTACTTACTCAGTACTGGGGCATTTGCCATCCCACAGGCCTCCTGGATCCACTGGTTCAGTTGATCCTCCTTGCGTCGCTTCTGGTCAGAGTAATGGTGCCTGACCTGCTCACCAGTCTGAGAAACGCCAGTGGCACTGGTGAGATCATGAGCTAGACAGTTCCAGGCCTCCGTTTTGTATTGGGTGCCTTAGTACTGGCCCCCAGGAGTCTTTCCTCATGATTGTGGACAAGGAGCCAAACCATTATTTTGGTCTCCTCGATGCTCCAACGTTGCATGCAGAATTGAGTGCCTTCTCCCACCCCAGCCATCCTGACTGCAGACGGGAGCTACAACCAGTTATGGCAAGTATTCCTGCCTGTGGAACTTAAATATGCCTCATTTCCTGCACTTATTTGTGATTGGCCAGTTTGGAAAAAAACTCAGCTGTAGGCACACCTGCTTAGCTGATGTTAGCAATGTTTAATATTCCTTTGATAGATATGTGTCTGTTGAAAGTGCATGGTTATGAAATGCTTCATGGCTTAGTGGTTATGTACTGTGCCTATAGTGCACAGTATCCCGAGTTCGAGCCCTGTCACTGTTTTTTTATTTTCTTATTGGCCAGACCTCAATGGTTAAGGTACAGTGAAGGAGGTGTGGCCGTGTTTAGCCTACTTTGCTCATCTTTGCCCGACGTTGCTCAGCGTTGCTTGATGTTGCCTGACGTTGCCCGACGTTGCTTGAAGTTGTCCGACGTTGCGCTGGTTATTGTGGTGTGCAGCTATGCGCAAACATGTTATGTTTGCTCTGGTTTGCACGATGCGCAGCTCCATGCAAAGACATTGTGCTAGTTAATGCAGTGCTTAGCTACGAGCAATTCAATATAAATATGCTCAATACTGGTAAAAAGTGATAAGCAGTGCTTTACATTACTTAAAATAATTTACTCATGTATCTATGCATAACCATTTCACCTTCCTCTATATGTATATATATATATATATATATATATATATATATATATACATATATATATATATATATATATATATATATATATATATATATATATATATATATATATATATATATATATATATATATATATAATTCGTTCACTACTACATATAACATTTCAATGCTTTTTACAAAACTTTAAATAATACATGTCAGGAAATATTTTTGCATACAGATTTCCAGCAGGAAATGAAAAGTGTAGTGGTGTGACTTGAACCGGGAATGCCTCCTTTTTGTGCAAAGGCTCTAACCACTATGCTATTGCTATTTTGCTTAATTAGCATATATTTTTCTTATTATCCTCTTCGGTGTCTAAATTGCTAACTGTTGCTAAGCAATGGGCAAACCCGTGCAAACACATGCAAATACGGGCAGCTTTATTGGAAATAAAAAAAAAAATTCTTTTACTTTTTATATTTGCACGGGGTTTACTATATGGGGGAGTTTAGTGTTAGAAGGTACACATGTGAGCAGACTCGCTCATGTAACAAGACATTTCCCGTGTTTCAAACTTCAGTGGCATGGATTTTTGGACTGATCTGCAGTCTGACACGCCCCCTACACTTGTCCATGCTCCGTATTAGTTTTAGAGTTGAGGCAGCGCGCCCTTATTAATATGCATGCGCGCTGCCTTCTTACTCTTAGACTGGCTCTTCTGTGTAAATCTTACATGGAAGATTAGTGAATCCTGGGGTATATCTATATACATATACACATATATAATATATATATATATATATATATATATATATATATATATATATATATATATATATATTATATATATAATAAACATATGCAATAATATATATATATTATATCTATATACATATACACATATATAATATATATATATATATATATATATATATATATATATATATATATATACACATACATACATGTGTGTAGGCAGCATCTGAAGTGTTCATATCTGAGTATAACATGGACCATAGCAATCACACATTCTGCACCCCACCGAAACAATATGAACATAACATATGAAGAGTATTTGCCAATACACTATTACAAATATGTTCTATGGACACAGTCACCAACACAACTGCAATGACTGCAAATATCCATGGCAGAAATACACAGACAGCTTTCATTTAGCAAAACGTTATTATATTCCGATGTATTGCCAAAAGGATTCAAGGACTAACAGTACCTGCATGCTATACAGGAAGCATTTAACAGTGCCTTAATGAATCAGCCTGCAATTACCACAGTATTAGTCCACTAAGGGATAGGTGTTCACATAGGGAAAGAACACTCACACACATATAGAAGTTGTATAAAAGGGGTTCCTACACACCTGCATCTGCTATGTACACCCAACAACATCTCCCCCACACCCAAAATAATTACATCAATACATACTGTCATACCATAACCGATTATTCAACTACTGTACAATATCTGCTGAAACCTTAAAATACCAGGACACAGATGCACTAACATGGCCCTATGTGAAATACTTACTGTTATACAATTGAACAGCTGCTGATGTTACAGCGTTTGTATGAACTACTCCCGTTTCAGAGGGTTGAAAGGCTCGTACACCAGGAAGTGTTACCAAGTACTGATTATCAGCACAGTATTATACACATTAACACCAAACTAAAGATGTTTGGTAAGCACACCGTAAACCCCCTAACATTATATGCATGGCTATGCAGCCTTGAGTGGTCAAACATCCTGGCCAGACTGAAACATATGCAGAAGTATTAGGTACAGACAAACCCTGCACAAGTAACAATGTGCAGAAATATAACAGCAATACTCACATTTAGTCCTAATCCTCTAGGCATTACGCACAGTATATTACTGTTCATCTCCATACAGCTGTTGCAATAGATTTCAAACAACACTTCCAGGCTGTATTCCTCACAAGTAAGGCAAAGTGACAATGCCCAAGTGGAGTACTCAGTTATACTCCACTGTTGCCATGGTATTGGCTAAGGCAGTAGCAGCGCAGCTGATGTGCATGTAATTAGCTACTTCGTTACTGATCTGTAACTATAAAAGGTTGCCTTGTCACACATTCAAACCATCTGTATCTTCCTGTAGAACAGTACAAAACACTGAAAGACAAACTGAAAACAAGTATTATACTAGTCAATAACACCTCCAATTACTAAGAATGTATGTATAACATGTAGTATGTGTGTGCATGTAGTACCTGTTCTGTAAGAATTACAGTGTAATCAATGCATATACTGGAAATAGCTATCTTGTAGCGATGTATTGTTGAGCAGTAGTTATGCTTGTAGTATTCTATGTGTGTACTGCTGTAGGTTACAAGGCAAACTCCTCATACACCACAAGGGATGATATGGGCTTGGAACTCACCAATTCGCTTCCAGCCACTGTCAGTGTCAGGGTTGGTCCATCAAGTATGTGCTATAACCGGGGATAGTATATGTCGATATATTGTAACAGTAGACATATGTATGGGTGTATAAGTAAGATGAACATGTCAAAGGTGGGCTTACTATGCAAATATGGTTTGCATTGTGGGATATTGTGCTAATAACTTTGTAATATACAGTATTTTTGGTAGATCTGTATTCCATTCTATGTAGCATGTTTGTTATGTTATGCAAACAGCAGTTATGTCTATTGGCAATTACAATACTCAATAACAGGATACATATCACTTGTATTCATCTGACAGTTTAGCAGCATGATAGAAAAGATAATTGGAAAAGTTAGGTAACTATTCATGCACATAACACATGTAATATCCACCTCTCTAGTATCGTTTGCAAGCAATAACAGCTGTGCATGTGTACATGTTATGCAAATGTGTAGTGATCCTTTTTAAAGGGCTGGGTCAAATGTCTATGTGCACACATACATAGAGTGGATATTGAGAGTAGAGACACACTGGTTGAACTACCAGGTTTGTGTAGTCTAACCTCTCATTGCCAACCTAACACCACTTGCACATACTATGTAAGTATGTAAGGTATTGCACAATACTAGTAATGAAACAGGTTGCATATCATCTTTAACTCCAGTGTAACATCTGCAGCAGGAGTGTAAGATGTACGCGACTGCTGCCCATGTGTAATAGCCACTTCATAGGTGATGGTCTACACCATCTGATTATATCCTGATCATGTTTATAGTGGCATCAGAGTCTATTGATACATGACTGTTTGGGGCAGAGCTCATGGTCCTGGTGGATATGTGAGTATATACCCAGAAAAGGAAACTGACCTGTGGCATCCGAGTCTATTGATACATGACTCTGTTTGGGGAGTGGGTGTCTGTGCCAAACAGAGCTCATGGTCCTGGTGGATATGTGAGTATATACCCAGAAAAGGAAACAGACCTGTAGACACTTGCATCATCTGTAATCAACTATCAGGATGCGATGTGCTCCTTAGAGGAGGATTGCTGCTAAAGATAGCTACAATGTTTCCATAATAGGCAGTGTTGTCACGTCGATAATGCAAATATTTACATGCGAGCATCTCTGTCTAAAACATCTTCATAAGCAATAAGTAAACTAAATACAGTACTTGGTACTTGTAGTACTGAATGCTCATACAGGCATGTCCACTAGTCAGCTACTGGTGTTTACTAATGTCAGCTTTGTGTATGTGGCCATCCTGGGGGAATGTAATCTCTATGCCATGTACACTGCCAAACCCACCTAACACCACACACCACACATTGTCTGGGATGCAGCTACAGGGGTAAGCTGGAAGGCAGTCCAGTCTACAGCCATGACTGGACTGGACAGTCATAAGGTGTAGGTTAACACATGCATCTCATCATCACAACCAACACATACCCTTACCAGAACACAGTAAGGACACCCACACAGACTACCAGACATCACACACATTCACAGACACTTCTAAATATCTGGCCGAACAAGTGACCTCCCAAGCTGGAATAGACAGACAACGAAATATACAAACTGTATGACATAGTTTGCATAATTGTGCCACACCTCAGAACACGTGGCTGGAAACATGCCCAACGGTACTCATTTGTGAATGCAAACTCTAGCACTATGTTACATACCACCCTATACGAGGGCATACATACTGTCAGCTGCCTGTCTGCCATGATTAGCCACATACCCATACACTCAGACCATCTTTTGAAATATACACATGGCTCTGGCATATTCCATGTTGTTGTGCAGGACCTGTGATGCAGTAGCCTGGACTGCATGGAAACACATGTAGCAACTGTCAGGTCTTGTAGCCCATGCATGTATGTCCCAAGGCCTGGGTAGTATTCTGCCATTGGCCAGATTGATACTGCAGTACAGGGACAAAAAGATTGTATTCCACAATTGTCTAATGTAGTGGGGCAAGTCAAAGTGTATCCAGTATCTGTCTGCCTGGGATAACATGGGTGACAGACCATGATGCTTTGCCAGACAGGGCCTGCTCCTGTTACCCCTGGGAATCTGGATACTGGCTAAGGCTCATGCTTCCCCTAGAGTGCCTTCATCATGCACAGTTCAAGTGAAGGTCCACTGCTGTTACAGGCACAGCCAATCAATAAACTGCGGGTCTCACTACTCAATGCTACATGTCAGAAACACTATATGGACTCACATATGTCAATCCCTAACATGGAGAACATATCTGTGCAGTGACTGAGACATATTTAAATGCTCTGGAGAGCACACCTGCATGACCATGTTATAACACATACCTCACCTCTTGTCCATTATCCTTTATTGGAACACACGGGCTGCAGATGTGTCCATATTCCTGAAGGATATGTACACCCCCATGCTAGTTGCACTTGCATAACTTCAGATGCATTATGCTGAGCAACTACCTTTGTGCCAAAGTGGAATTCAAATTGCACCTTGCGACAGATCACCCACCAAGCCACAGATTTCACAACTGTCATAATGTGCTGTAATGGGGAAGATAATAATGGCTATTCTCAACTATTCCATTATAAACCGGGAAGATTCCACATGTACCAACACCTGCAGTCAATGCATATTTGATTCTATCAACCCCAATGACCTAGATCACAATAGTCACACAAACAGGGCTAACAGTATGCTACACATAGTCAGTCTCCAAAGCCAATGTTATGCTTCCTAAGAGCAAAGTGGTGACTGTCATGGCACCCATGCAGATGGACAATGCATGTGCAAATGCTGAATCCTATACAAATGAACCTTAAGCAGTCACATACGTGCAGTGATTGTGCCATTGAAACAGAACCAAGATTCAACCAAACACAACTAAGAAGGCAAACTGGTAGTACCATACTTTACTTTACCACAGAAGGTAGTAACTGTTGCAAGAGTGAACACACATGAGTGTAGGTGATCCCTGGTCAGTCTCAGTAAGATGCAGATACACCATATAAAACCACACAAAGATACTGTGAAACTAATCAGCCACATATTATGAGGCCAACCACAGAGCATTCTATAGCTGTCTCATTAATCATAATGGCAATGACAAGACCTGCCGTGCTGCACAGCACTATGACATGGGAAGTACTGCACCTACAGAAATAGCACCTGTTCATCCAGATTGGGTCTTGGAGAACCTAAACCCACTCCCACCCTCCCAACAGGTACACATAGTTATATATCCATGTACATTACATACCCCCTGTAATAACAACTATGCAGGTACAAGCTGCACTCTCTAAAGCCATACATAGAGCTTTCATGGGATCTGTCAACATCCCAGGGTTTATCCTACACAAATGTAAGTACAATCAGCTCTCCACATGCACATCATGTTCAATCATAGCTCCATGTCAGGCTGTGTACACACTGAATGGTGCACAGCAACAGTTATGACACCCCACAAAGGGGGAGACACCATTGATAATGGGAAATAGTGCATTACTACCCTGCTGAGTCTGGTCTGTAAGGCCATGAACCGTGATCAACTTATTTGATGTACTCAATGCAGATGTAGATGACAGTAAGGTTGATTCACACAGCATATTATGACCTTGACAGGTTTTAGGACACTATCACCCATACTGTGTTCCAGCTACACTTAGTAAACTAGGTGTATATTCCTATGTCACAGGAGTGATTGGCAAGTGGACTGCTAGCAAAACCAACACTAGAAAAGGTGTCTGACTAATAATCAAACCAGTGCCAGCCACAGTAATACAGAGTTTATTCCTGGTACTCTCCCTCTTTGTTATCTATACCACACAGACTAACACAGAAGGCATCTGCCTATTAATGTTTGCAAATGACTGTGAACTAGGAGCAATAGTTGACTCAATGTGTGCTGCGTTCAACATACAGAAGGGCATTTGTGTGTCAGATGTGTGGTGTGTGACGTACGGCCACAATCTGACAGGTTAGTATTGCATTGTCATCCCCTATGTTAAAAACCCTGTACCCATGAACTACCACCTAGGCAGCGGGCAACATAATGGCAACTGTGTGTGTATGGGATGCAGCTGGACAGTAGTCTTTCCTTTGATAGTTACTTCACCAGAACAGTCAGGTAGTCGTATGTGGCACCCCTAATCATGACAGGGTGCCATCCATGAATATAGAGATAATTGTTCAGCCATAATCATCACTCATGTGACCCACAATAGATCACATATTTCCTTTAAGGGTTATTGCCCATGTGTAGATGGCCTACACTGCCCTTCCCAATCCCTAGCTCCACTATGTAGCATGCAGCCTACTGTGAATAAAGCCATGTCCAACCCAGAGATGTTGGACGTGCTACACTTAACACATACTGATTCCAAATAAACACATACTTCATGGATATCCACCTTTCTAGTACAAGGATCACAACATGCCTGACAGATCTCTGTGTCATGCACTTTACATACTGTTGCCATACTATGCATCCCTGTCCAGCGAAGCTGCACATCGCACCTCTCTGTGACATGGTGTGATGACCACATGCCAAATATATCAGTAACTCTGTGGATCAGTTCTGTGGCACTACTTGAACTGGCCACTGAAACTTACCTGTCTGTTGGCTACAGCTAGGTAACCTTTCTGCCTAGGCTCATAAATGGCCCAGGGCAAATAGCCTACTAGTTCACTATGACCATACATGCTATAGCTCATCTCCAACCCTGCAAATACCATCAGCCTAAATATTGTCCCATGTGTTACACATGTGCAACACAGGCAATACATGGCAGGATGTTACCCAGCTGTACAGTGCCATGTAGATGTATATGGCAAAACATATACATGCAAAATATTCTGTGAGCAAGTCTGCTGGGTCACAGGTCACGTCTCTAAAGGATGTGTATGACTATATATGTGACATATACACAGCATTAAGGTCTATTGCATCAATGTGAACACACCCAGGCATGTGCTGATAGGTAAAGACACCAGTACAGGCAAACAGACATGCACAGATCAAGACAACATCCACATGGAGTATGAGCAATGTCATCACATGACATACACATATATGGTGATAACATCACATCACCAGTAAGTGTCAAATGTGTGTGACTTAAACATGCCAGTGGTGTTAGTGTCATGTAGATTTGCAAATACTTATTTGTAATCTTAATAAATGTTATACATATGTATGTTCAGCTAGACTTCTGTACTTCTCTGTGAGTTACTGTGACCTGTCCCCATCATTATGTCTTCCAGGTATGCCATGTGGCAGGCTGCCAGCATACCCCACTTGGAGGATGAGGTCCTCATCCCATACCTCCTCGACAACCATTCAACACTCTTCAGGCATGTGCCACAGGATGCACAGCAGCGGGATGCCCTGTGGGAGGAACTCCACAGGAGGGTAAATGATGTTGGCGGTCACAATTGCACCTATCAGCAGGTGCACCAACACTGCACCAACCTCATAAGATGGGCAAAACAGCGTGCTAATGCAATCGCCAGGTAACAAGGTGCAAAAGGTGGGGTGCCACTCACCCAGCCCCCACTCACACTTACCAAGGAGCTACTGGCCAACCTGGGGACACCTGCAGAACTCCATCCACAAGCTTTAGCTGGTATTTTGGAGGTGGGTGTCTCTCAACCACCGAGCCTGGAGTTGCTTGATAAGTCAATACTGCACATATAACATAACTATATTTCACATAGTTACATGTGTTACTGTACAATATGTAATGTAACATCATATGCAAGGCATGTATGCACATATGCCACATACTATAGTCTGCTACTCTATGTATGCACAGATGTGCATACTCCATAGAATAGTGTATTGTACTGGCTTATGTGCTAACATGGACATTGCACCCTGTAACTATCACACAGGTGTGGCTAATGATCTGACTGCTGTGACACTCCTTTTTAGGTACCTCTGGCAGTTTGCAGGAACAGCAGCCTGTGTCAGGTGAGATTGTTATTATTTACCAGGTTTGATAATGCACAGAGCATATTAATTGCATGCTATCTGCCATAACACACGTACACATAATGTATGGTGGACCTGTTAATAGACACTGGTCAGACCTGCAATGCATCACAGTGGTTACCCATGTGAAACAATTGAAGACTATATGAAACACCTACACTAAACCATCCAAACTGTCATTGCCAGATGTATGGACAACTGTGAATACAATGGTGGAGGTGTGGCTCACTGTAGGGACAGGTACTACAGATCAGCATTACACATGTTGGGAATACAAACAGTGCTGTACAGAGAGCATATGTGTGCACACACTCTAAATGTGTTGGAGCTGGAGGTTGACCAGCCCACAGGAAACACCATTGTGGATTATACCCTTGCTATGAATGTCACACAATATCATGTGCTATCTGACATGCCCATGACATGTAGTGGGCTGACTGCAATACTGCTCAACTATCCTGCAAAACATATCTCACATCCCATACATACCACCCTTTGTCTGCATAGCCCTGTCCTCAGTGGAGCATATGACATCTATGGGTGTATGTCATATGGGATAACACTGACATGTGAAATAGATGGCCATCACAACTATTGGACAGAACATGTGTACACATGGCCATGGAGGATGGCCGGAGACATGAAGCAACACACACAGTAGAAGTAATGTACATGTGTGTACACTCTGTTGTACATTGGCTCAACACAATACAACTATGGCCTTTGTGTAATGGTGATATTGCAGATGTGAAACACTTAACATCATACAGGCCTGTGCACAGCTTGTTTAGGCATAACATGAAACCACCACATAACATGTCTTTAACATCTTGAGTGTGTCACGACATGAAAGCATTCGCCTATACAGTATCCAAATATATACATGTGCTGCACAACATACACATACAATCACATCAGGCCACATATACAGTACATTCACCTTGCTGGTATCAGACATCACTGTCATGCATGTTCCTCATGTGTGTGAGGTACACAGATGGCATGTGGGACATAGAGTACTGCTACATTAGCCATGTGTGGGCATAGTTGTCAAGCATCAGTAATATGGTTGCAGATGTGCAGAGGTGTCATCTGTATACCCTTCTGTGACCTGTGTCACACATTCCACATTAGGGTTTAGTGTGTATACACCTCAGTGACATGGGTCACATTCCATATTAGATATGTATTGTATGTAAACACAGTCATGGCTATGAACTGTGTCAGTAACTCACACTGTATAGCAATAGTGAAGCCACATGCTGCCCTGTAATGACTATGCACATCAGCTCAATGTGCAGTATGTCACTGCATATTTGTTGGGCAGACAGACAACACTGCGTCAGCTGAAGGCCCATGTTAGTATAACACATCCCTGCATTGGGACACCATTACTGTAGATTGGAAAGGACACCATTGTGTTACACATGTATGCATGTCATTCAACACATCAGCAGAAGACATGTCACACTACATGTGATTGGCATGGTCATACACCACACATCAGGCTGGTGTACTGTAAACCTGTGCTGGTCTGTGACGCCATTGCAAAGTAGGGACAGCCATGTGAAACATGTGTGTACAGCCACATGCACAATGTCTGTAGACTCAGCTCAGGGGTAGGCGGAATAATGTTGAACAGACATGCACTGCTTTGGGGGAGATATGCAAGCTAGGGCTCAGGCAAACATAGTATTTAGTCGACATACCCTTCTGCTCATGTCCTCACTCATAGGGGCAGTGGCCAACACAAAGCATCAGTGGCAGATGTACAAAGGTCAGCGATGGTCTGTTAACATGTGGTGTATTTTTCCCACACCATGGCAGAGCAGTGCAACTTTGCATAGTGCATGCATTGTGTTACAGGTATGGGGCATAAGCTACTAACACAAATGGTGCAATACAGGTATGTATGCTAACCACCACTATAATTGTGTAAGGTGCATGCCATCTGCTATAACACATGCATGCTGTTGTGTGCAACTCAGTGATGTATGATAACTACCACTATAATTGTCTAAGCTGAATGCCATCTGCCATATCACCTGCATGTTGCATGCCGTTGGGTGCCATAGCATGTGTCTGTGTGTCTGTGTTGTATAACTTGTAATGTACAGTTCTTGTCTGCCCCTCACAGGTGTTGATGGAGGTGCATTGCCCTCCTGTGGTCCACCTGATGTTAGTGTCCCCACAGACTCTAGCAGTGATGATGAAAGTATGATTGAAGCACAGGCAGGGTTGTCAGGGGCTGAATCTGTGCCATTGGTTGCCATTCCACCTGTATCCCCCTCATCCTCACACACAGTTCCACTCCCTACACATACCCCATCACCACTGGCCATAGAGAAAGTACAGTTGGCTGGTGCTAGCATGGAACAGGGAAGTGTGGAGACTATGGACGATATGCCTGCACACCATGATCCCAGTCAATTGACTGGTGGTGTTCCACACAGGCATGTGCCCAGTGCTGATCGTAGGAGGACCACTGGTCAACATGCCCCTGTGAGACAAAGCACATCAGCTGGAGTCACCCAGACGCATGTCTTGGGCTGTAATGAGGCACAGGCATGTGCTGAATGGCACAACAGAGAAGGTCTGAGGCTTCAGAGGTCTGCTGTATGTTCATTAACTGACAACATCCAGGCAATTGCAAATGCTCACCATCATCATGCAGATGTTTTGGATAGACGATTGGGTGACATGGTGGGAGCCATTGATCGTGGCATGTCAATCCTCGAGCGTGGAATGTCTGTGCTGGAACATCTGGTAGGAGTGAGGCATTGGGAACACGGACGGAGGTCAGCTACATCACCTGTTGAAGGTCTACGTGAGCATGCTACTGCACATGCCCGCTCCCATAGTGGCGGTACAGCAGCAGTGCAGCTGGTGCTGTGCAGTTTACACCACGACAAAGCAGGCCATGTGCACATGGTCCTGGATGGTCCCAACAGGAAAATGGTTCCAGTGGACATGTGTCATCAGACAGTACCCAATCGAGACCTCTGCCTGTTAGTGCCCGTGCAACCGCAGGCAGGCACAGGTCATGTGGCCATGGCCGGAAACATGAACTTTGAAACCTGCCTTGTACAGTCTGCAGCTATCAATAACATCCCTGTGTAGGCCAGCCACATGTCAGACCTGTGTGCATGCATACACACACACACACACACACACACACCAGAAACAAATGTAGGGCACCTCAACACACACACACGCATGACATCCACACATGCCCAATGATATCACAGGCCCTAACACACACACATGATGTCATCCAATGGTGCAGCCTAGGCCTCTGGCAAACATTATCACCTTGTGCATATGATGATGCCTGTGCCACATTCCTATCATGCACACCATCGGTGCAGGGACATGCTCATATGGTCTGATGCACAGGGTGAACATATTAGGTAGACAATTGTAGATTAATATTGTTGAGTAGTGTTGACAGGCAGCAGTCATACCATGTATAACAGTTTTAGAATGCATTTGTGCATTTGACAGTATGTATCAGGTGTAACAACATTAACAGCATGTTGATCTTTTTGATCTTGATGTTCTGCCTTCCTCTTTAAGGTGTAATTGCATGTTCCGGGGGATGTCAGTGTTTGCGGTTAGTGTCCCATATGTACATGTTGACTACTCACAGGTCTGTATGTCGATACCTGCATGCACTTTGTAGCTTCCACATCACAGTTATAATCTCCCATGTTTCAATTATGTTTACTGTTCTAATGATCCAAGAGCATGATAGCTGTGTAGTAAGCTACTGTGTTCAGAGCCGTCACATCCATAGTGAGTGACATCACAGGTATAGTTACCTGGAGCAGAGAGGAGGTAAAAGAGTGGTATAGTGGATGACAAGGGTAATGGCCAGTGGAAATAGTGGCTTCTCATTGGGAAGCAGTAATACCCACTGCCATGACAGAATGCAAACACAGACACATTTAGGGATTCACAGACCCAGTAACACACACTCTGTCACACACACGCACACACACACACACACACACACACACACACACACACACACACACACACACACACACACACACACACACACACAGTTGCCACTGTTATAATGAGAACCCTTGCCTATGTGCAAATCATTATTATAGTACTACACAATTACAAGACGTGGCACATAGATTACACATGCACAGGTAGTCGGAATGGCCAAAGAGCGAGGACATCGACAGGGATACTACAGTGCAGTGAGTGTATGTGGGGAGGGGGGTTCATCAGTAGACTATGTAACAACAAGCCACACCCCAGGGTGTACATGTTAATAGGCAGTTAGAATGCCTGCCTAAGACTGATGATATCAACAGAGCTACAAGATTGCATTGAGTGGATGGGGGGAGTGGGCATTAACATTTCACTATGGTAAAATACAGCCTCACTCCAGGGACCGGACAACCATACACACGGACAACCATACACACACACATACACACACACACACACACACACACACACACACACACACACACACACACGCACACACATGCACACACAAACACACACTGTGGCATTCACAAAGATATACACCTATGTCACACACATACAGACATTTGACATGTGTGGTTCAACCACCTGCTTTTGCCTTTCTTTCTACACTTCACTCTGTACTGATGTCAACAACAGTGTTCAGGAGAGTGAAAAATGTGGGATGTATTCCCAACCATACTTAACATATATGGACACACACACACCCACATGTGCTAGTACTGTGAATCAAACACCTGCCTATCTCATGATAGGTATTACAGAGGTACAGCACTATTGCATTTGCTGCAAAGCATACTGACTCTTTCCTTTGACAACTGTGCTGAAATATGCACAATATATGCACAGGGGAGGTATTACTGTTACAGGTGTCAAGAGGTTTGCATCCAGTGTCACCCTTACTGCATTCTACATTGTCTGTCTTCCACTACAATTAAAGAAAACAGATCTTAGCAGTTACACAGGTTATTGTAGGAATGGTTGTAGCACACCTGTGAGCTGTCCTTAGTAATCATTCATCTGCAAAGTAGCCTCACCACTTAGTAGTCATGTCCAAACATATGTCCATACCTCATGTACAGCTTACTGTACTTTGAGCATATCACCATATACAGTTGGCAATGTTGAGGCTGTATTGCAACAGCATGATGTACTAAGACAACAGTCACCTTCAAACATCAGACACTGCACACTCATGGAATCTAAACAAACATCGATACATGTACACGTATGCAATCTACATCAGTAAGTGGACTAGCAGGTCAAGAGGATACATTCCACACCTTCCCCACACCATATGTGAAACATAGCCGAGCATTACACCATAATGGATGCTGAATTCATGTACTGGTAGGACACAACCACCTTCACTGAGTAGCCAAGTGTACATATATGACAACAGCACATATCAGCAAGACACACACAGCATTATTCCATGTCATGCTCCTACAAACTTTTACTTGTCAGTTCCATGGTGAAGCCAGGGCACTGTAATGGTCAACAGTGAGCACATCATATATGCCACACACACCTTATGTTTACTGGAAGAGTGCCAGCAATGTGCTCTGTTAGAGTTAGGCAGTACACTCATTCAAGCATATGTGAGGTCTGTGGCTTGTAAACATCTCACCCCAGCATGTACTGGCTATTGTGGTACTAAGGCTAATGTCTAGACAGCACACAGCATGTATGGCTTGCAATTGTTGACATGGGGTATATGTAGGAGCTGTGAGCACACATGGCTGTACATGTCATGGACATATCACCTGTGACTACTCAAGTACATACAGAGCAGAGCTGGATTTCCCCGAGTCTGTCAATACAGGTCTTGTGTAGGTCCTATGATGCTGTTATTTGGGTATGCTTGTAGGCACTGTATTAGGTGGACATGTCTAATGACATACATGCCACATGGGTTGTTGTATGATATGATAGGTGTCATGGGTGACCAGTAGAGAGGGAATATTATCTCTGTTAACATTGATATCAAACCTTATGTACTGTTAGCATGCTATCTGCCAAGTGCATGTGTGTAATGAATGTAGCCACCTGTATGTAGAAATGATAACGAAAGCTATGGTAATGTCATTTATGTTGTATGAGTTTGGGATGTACATATCCAGGGCAGGTACAATTAGGTCATATGCAACCACGAGGGTGTTGTTTACTGGTGTACGGCAACAGTTGACTGAGTTAATGCTGACAACATCCCTGGGACCCTGGTATGTGTACAACTGACCTGGTTACAAACAGTGGTATTATTGCATTGCATAACACATTATGCAGCTGTGTCTGTACATGGGTACTTTGCACAGTTGATGTAGGCCTAGGTACAGTCCACCAATCGAAGGTTATCTGGTGGTCTACCATACTATGTCATACCACATATGGATGTGTGTTGGTAGCCTGGAGACAATGTGGTGGATGTATATGAGGATACAATCTAAAATGCAACGTTTGCCACTGTCACCTGTACCTGACTCATCTGTGATGAGTTATGTCGGAGTAGTGGTCTTTACATGTGAGTAGCCTTTTTGAATATGTGGACACCATCACCTGGAATGATCCATACCAGCGTTATGGCCCACATGTCTGGATCTGAGTTATATGGTGGTAGTGCAATTGTGCACTACAGAGCCTTCAGCCAGGTGTTCCTCACTGTACAGATGTAAGTATTCCCCATTGTAGGTTCTACATTGAGCAAATGGATTATGAAAGCCACACATCTAGTACTGGTTAGCATAAGCATCCAATGAAATTGTCTTGTAGGTGTCAGGGTGTTATTTCTCTGTGTAGGACTTTTGCCTTGGAATGCGAGTATATGGGGAAATGCGACCTAGGTATTATCCACACTCACTTGAAACATGGATAAATGTGCTCTGTGTCGAAGGCTTGTCATTCAGTCATGACAGCCCAGAATGACAGACACTGGACAACCTCATAATAACAGCAGGACATTGGCTCATTGTTTTGGTCTAGCAGTTGCCACTCATACCATGACATCACTGTGAGTGGCAGTAATGTGCTTGGTAGCAAATGCCACATCTAAGTTGATGGACAGCAGCAGACATTGGTATATGACCAATGTGAGATATACTTAGTGTAGCAGTCCTGCTAATAATGGCAACTACTAACACAGATGAGTGAGGTCATCTTGACACCTGCACCTCAGTACCATTACACAATGGGGCTCACACATTATGCTTGCACATGCCCCTGTTCCAAGTATAATGCCACTGTCCCCAACCTGCTATCAATGTATGCCTTTCAGGGCAGCAAGGTGTGTGACACATGCTGTAGATAGCATCTGACTGTGTGTCCCAGTTAACCTATTGTCTGTCACATACACACATGCATGATTGTATATATTTAACATATATATGTCAGTACTTCATGCACATGTATGCATGTGTATCACACAGCACAGACACAGATATATAATTTACGGGCAACATACAGGTATCTGGTAGTAAACCAGTATGATGTGCATATATATATTGACAGGTAAGATGCATATAGCTGTAAACCTGTGTGTTTACAATAGGAGTCCATTACAATGTGTTCTGTACATGTAAGTGTATGAGCATGCACACTGTGGCCTTCTGTGGCTAGAATCAGAGTGCATCCCAAACAACCCTGTGCTACTAAGTGTCTGAGCGTACCCACTGCCACCTTGTGTAATTTGAGTCAGTGCATCCAAGCAAGCCCTTTGTTTCTAAGTGTATGAGCATGCCTAGTATAACCTTGTGTAGTTGTAGTCATAGTGCATCCCAAACGGCCCTGTGCTACTAAGTGTATGAGCATGCCCACTGTCACCTTGCATAATTGGAGTCAATGCATCCAAACAAGTTCTGTGATTCTATGTGTATGAGCATGGCCACTGTAACCCTGTATAGTGATAGTAGTTGTCAATTCCACAGATGGGCATACTCCAGTTCAGGGCTTGTTGTGCTACCTCTCAGGCCTACCTATGTCTTACCTGCAGATGATGTGTCTTGTTTGTGCATACAGGTTGTAATGGACTCCTACTTTAAACACACAGGATTACAGCTATGTACATCTTGACTGTCAGTATCCCTGTTGTTGTCCTCAATCTTAGAAGGGCATTCTGACTGCCTTGGAATGTGTAATCTCTGTGGCATGTCTCATAACTGTGTAGTACTGTAATAGTGATTTGTAGATAGGCAGGAGTTCTGATCCCACCATTGGCAACTGTGTGCATGCAAGTTTGTCAGCAAATGGTTGAATGTGTTTGTGTGTGTGCCTGTCAGCAAATGTCTGATTGTGTGTCAGCAAGTGGTTGTGTATTTCTGTCTGCATCCTGTCATGACAGCGGGTTTTGCTGCATTCCAAAGAGATACCACCTTTTGCACTGGCTTTTATCCTTGTCAACTGCTAAACCTCTCTTTTTCCCCTCCACCTCCCCATTGCAAGTAATCAGTCCTGTGGTGTCACCCAGCTCAGAAGTGGAATCAGAGTAAGTGTAATTGTATGTGTTCTGTGGCACATACCCCAACTGCATACCACTGTACTAGTTACCTTTACATAGGCAAGCAGTGTATGCACAATACTGGCAAGTGTGTGTGTATGTGTTTGTGTGTGTGACTACCCTGTAACCAGGCATACACATGTGTAATGTCTTTTAACATGCTGCACACTATGGTAGTCATCTGTGGTGACTGGAGTCTACAAAGTATTACCTAGTTAGGAATAGAAATGAATACACAGTCAAGAACGACTACAGTTGGGTATGTTATTTTCTTATGCCACTGTCGAGCAGTGACACAGAAGTGGTCACTGGGGTGTTAGTCCATACCCATCATTCCCCCACCAAACTCTACAATACCCGGGGTAGATTACATTAGCCATCTTTCCCCACCCCAAACTCCACATACACAACAACCATCCCTTCTCTGGTGAACTGATTAAGATTTAAATGTTATAAAACAAGAGATGCCTCTGTTTTGTGTACCCGCCAGTTCCTTAGTTCCTTTGGAACCCTTCTGTATCACAAAGGGTGTGCAGACATGTGTGTGTGTGTATATATATATATATATATATGTGTGTGTGTATATATATATATATAATTTATATATATATATATATATATATGTATATATATATATATATATGTATATATATATATATATATATATATGTGTGTGTGTGTGTGTGTGTGTGTGTATGTATATATATATATATATATATATATATATATATATATATATATATATATATATACATATTTAGTTATGACAATTGTACAGGTGTAGACTTGTCTTTGTTGTTTAACAGAGTACAGTACATTCAAAGGTACTGTACATATGTACACAAAGTGACTGTCCCATTTGTTTTCAGTACTGTGGAATACCTGTAGTAAGATGTGCATTATAAAATCCATAAAACGTGTACACAACCCAGGTGGCTTAATGGTTAGCCCAGTGACCTCAGTGTGCATGGTCCAGGGTTGAAGACCTGCAAGTCTTGCTGATACTATCAATTAGGACTGAATAAGACAGTTGTAAGCAGATGTAAATATGTTTTTGTGACAGTAAGCAGTGGGTACACACAGGTAACAAACATATACAACTCAGAGTACACTTGAAATGCCCTTCTCTGGCAATTCTGCTGATGTCACCCACCTATGAATACACCTTTGGGACTGCTGTAACCTGGTAATTTCTTTAGCACTTGCTGTAGTGTAATAAACTAGTTTGGTAGGTGTTCTAATCCCAGACAGACCAATTGTTTGTGTGTTTCTCTGCCTGAGAAAGAAACAATGTTTTTTAGAGTATGCACACTCTTTACAATTCACATACACATCTTTGGCAATTCTGCTGATGTCACCCACCTAGAAATACACGTCTGGGATTACAATGACCCCGTAATCTCCATAGCATGTGCGGTAACTGCGTAATGCTGTCATGTGATAAACTAGTTTGGTAGATGTTCTAATCCCAGACAGGCCAACTGTGTGTCTTCCTCAGACAGGAACAATGCTTTTTAGAGTATACACACTCTTTGCAATTCACATACTCACCTTTAGCAATCCTGTTGATATCACCCACCTAGGAATACAGCTCTGGGTCTACTGTAACACAGTAATCTCAATAGTGCATGCTGTAACTGTGTAATCACTTCTTCTTCTTCTTCTTTCAGCTGCTCCTGTTAGGAGTCGCCACAGCAGATCAACTGTTTCCATTTCTTCCTGTCCTCTGCATCTTGCTCTGTCACACCGACCACCTGCATGTCCTCTCTCAACACATCCATAAACCTTATCTTAGGTATTCTTTTCCTGTTACCTGGCAGCTTCATCCTTAGCATCTTTTTCCCAATATACTCTGCATCCCTCCTCAGCCCATGTCCAAACCAATGTAATCTTGCCTCTCTGGCTTTGTCTCCAAACCTTCCAACCTGGGCTGACCCTCTAATATACTTATTCCAAGTCCGGTCCATCCTCGTCACATCCAGTGCAAATCTTAACATCTTCAACTCTGCCACGTCAAGCTCTGACTCCTGCCTTTTTGTCAATGCCACTGTCTCCAACCCATATAACATAGCTGGTCTCACTAACCTCTTGTAGACCTTCCCTTTCCCTCTTACTGGTACACATCTGTCACAAATCACTCCTGACACTCTTCTCCACCCACTCCATCCTGCCTGTACTCTCTTCTTCACCTCCCTTCCACATTCACCATTACTCTGAACTGTTGATCCCAAATACTTAAACTCATCCACCTTCGTCACCTCTACTCCCTGCATCCTCACCAGTCCTCTATCCTCCCTCTCATTCACACACATATATTCTGTCTTAGTCCTACTGACCTTCATTCCTCTTCTCTCTAGAACATATCCTCACCTCTCCAGGATCTCCTCCATCTGTTCCATATTCTCACTACAGATCGCAATGTCATCTGCAAACATCATAGTCCACGGGGACTCCTGTCTGATCACATCTGTCAACCTGTGCATCACCGTTGCAAATAAGAAAGGGCTCAGAGCTGATCCTTGATGTAATCTCACCTCCACCTTAAACGCATCCATCACTCCCACCGCAGACCTCACCGCTGTCACACTACCCTCGTACATATCATGTACCACTCTTACATACTTCTCTTTGGAAACCCTGCTGATGTCACTCACCTAGGAATACACCTCTGGGACTGCTGCAACCCAGAAATCCTCGTAGCACATGCTGTAACTGTGTAATGCTGTAGTTTGATAAACTAGTTAGGTAGGGGTTCTGCTCCAAAACATGGCAGGTGTGTGTGTGTTTGACAGTCAGAGCCTGTGTGGAGGTGGTTGTGTGTCTAACCGCTGCACATGTTGAGGAGCATTTTTTTTACTTTTTCTGTATGGTGTCCATATTATATGTCACAATGTCCACCTCACGAGGAGTACAGATGTCAATCAGCCAAGGTACTATGTTGGCAAGCCATACCCCTACGTCTGGCAAAAGGCCTGGTGAACAAAGTATGCAACCCTACTATTACCCGTAATACGTTCTGAATCCATGTGTCATACACAAACACACTTGCCTAGAATATCCCACTATGTTGCTAGTACCCTGCACATTGATGACAGATAGTAGGCATGGTGTGATTTCAGTGGGCTGCAGAGAGCATGGCACCCTGTCCAGCAGTGCAATAGGCACATAATTGCGGACAATGTGCCTTTTCTATGTTCCCCACGGTATGTCTGCAACATATGTGGTGCCATCAAATGTGATCCACAAAGGGCATGCAATGTTGTACACACATGCCCTGTATGGACAGATGCCACTGACACCAAGGAATACCTGCATCATGCTATCACTGCAGATGCAGGGTCAATCTGCTGCCTATTAGCAGGTCCTGCCACATCAGGCCAGTATTGGCATATCTGATGATAACAGTCTGTGTACACAACATGTGCCAGCCAAACCAGGTACACTTGTACATGTCACTGTACATTATTGTGGGATGTGCATATCCCAGGCAATGTCCATGTCAAGGACTATCAAACACAGACATGGCATGCATTGCAAAGCAATGGCCATACACAATGGTAACCAGGATGACAGGACATGCAAAAATCACTTGTAGAACCAAACAAAGTAAGATACACCACCAAACGCTTCCAGCCCAAAAAGCAGCCAAATATGAGACACCAACAAGTTGTATTAGCGCTTTCATTCACATTTAATGCAGAGTGAACTTCTTCAGAAACAACTTGCACATCCTCACAACTCTAATAAATACAAATGTCAATCAACAAATTTACATAATGAACTAGTTAAATAAATTAATTATTTAAATTAGTTATTTAAAGACATATACTAAGTATCCCAAAAAGAAATACTAATAAGTACATATCAAAATCAAGTTAGTTTAAAAATCAATGAATGAAAAATATATATATATTCAAATAATAAAACATGTATATAAAAGTAAGTTTACATCTAAAAATAAGGAACAATACTGTGGTGAAAATGTTGTTGTTTTAACTATTTGTTTTCTAAAAAACATTTTAAATTTATTACTTCATTAAGACCAGGGGCGTTGTCTGCCCCTAGAAAAAATTGCCAGAAGGACTCTTTGCATTCTAGCATAGATTTTATATTACCATTAAATACAGTGTTTGACACACTATCCATAACGGAAAATGTAAATTTCTTAAAAACACTACAAATGGCTGAATGTCTAGCTAGTGCATTGTTAAAGTCCTTCTTTTTAATGGCTAACAAATGCTCACGGATTCTGACCTTGAGTTCTCTGGTTGTCATACCCACATAGTAGCTTGGACATGTCTGACACTGAGCTACATAAACTACCATCGAACTTTTACATGTGAAAAATTCTTTGGACCAATGTGTATAAGATAAATGTGGAAAATGTATTGATGAAGAATTACTAACATGTCTACACTGTTTGCATGTGTGACACGAATAAGTTCCTTTAGTATTTATAATTCTTTTCTTATCCAAAACATGCTTGTCTTTAGCTTCCAAGATAGTTTTTAGGTTAACAACCCTTTTGAAAGTACAATGAGGCTTTCTACCTATAGCATTTGTCAATTCCTGATTACCTAGTATTATTTTCCAATTGTCTAGAATTATATCTTTAATAATCCACATTTCATTACATATAGGTAAAATGAAAGCATTTACAAACTCTTTTTCATTATTAAATTCTACATTATGAGAACAATTTGATCTAGTCAGAAATAATCCTGAGTTAAGAATAGGTCCTATTGTAGTATTACGAATTTGAGAAACTTCTCTTTCAATGGACAACAACCATGATTCTTGATATCCCCTGTGCAAAAAGAAATTTCTCAAAACTATCATTTCTTTTTGAAAAACTTCAGTATTTGAAGTCAATCTGCTCAGCCTAATGTATTGACCTTTTATTACTCCCTTTTTCATATGATAAGGGTGTAAACTGTTTTGATGTAAATATCGATTCGTAAAAGTAGATTTTCTATATATCTTACTTGAAAAACTCTGTATGTTGGAATCATAAGTTAAAAACAAATCCAAAAAAGAAATACTGTTGCCAAATGCTCCAATAGTGAATTTCAAAAAGCAAGTAGTGTTATTTAGATACAAAGCAAAATGTTAAAATTCTTCAAATGTACCATGCCATAAAAAAAATAAATCATCAAGGATGACAGGACAGTTCATACAATACCCATTTGTGTGGGACACTGCAGACACTACACCCCTGCACCACACTGCACATGATTGTCACGTGGTGTGAATCCAAGGATTACCCCTCACCCAGCCTTGTACAGCCATCTTGCACAGCCAACCTCTACACACCCATGAAGCAATGCACCCATGCATGTCAGTACTTGCACCTTGTGTCTGCGTGTGAGGTATGATGCTCCCAACCAAAGTCACACCCAGTATACCTCCCATTGGCATACTGACTGATGTCAGACATGTTCACATGCCCTAGCCCATAGAACCTCAGGATATCCTCTGTGGTGCATGTAGTACCTGTGCATTACTGCAGTGTGGCAAACTAAGTAGTTAGGAAGTGTATTTGTGAGCCTGGCAAAGTGTGGCAATGTGTCTGAGTCCCTTAGAGATTGTGTTTGTATTGACAATGACATTTATTCATGTGGACAGCCATGTGTGCTACACCTAATGTATGTCTACTATATCTCTGTTGCAGATGTCGCTCACCAGCACACATGTATGTTCTTACAGCACACCAACATGTCATCTATGTGGCACATGGAGTAACTGCATGCACATGTAATAGTAATGGCTAGTCAGTCAGGAGTTTGAACCATTGTACTGGTAGGTGTGTGACAGATGATGCTTAGATTGTAGACTCAAAGCCCTTCTCTGATGTACTTTGCCTCTGTCTGTCCCTCCCACACACTCTCTGGTGGATGTGGAGTTGTACACCTGCTCAGCAGCAGCTTGTGTTTTGTAAGTGATGGTTATGATCAGGTGATGGCCTCTGCACCTGTTGCAGTCCTCCTCTAGCTGATTGCATGTGGAACAGCTGCGGTGATTTTCCCATAGCCAATCACATGGAAACACAGTTCAATATCTAGGAACATCATGTTGGTGTTTGCTCATGACAGTCGCTGTGAGTGGAACTTGGATCTGGTGTTTGTTAAACAGCATCACAGATGATATCTGGATATTCCTCAAACAACATACACAGTGGAAAATAGCCTAAAGACAGGAGGGTGATGTGCCAGACATGACTACAGCATGTAAGTGTAGCTATGCTTCATTGAGACTACTGCCAGCTTAACAAGTTGTGTGTGGTAATGGCTATTCTGCATGTTTTAAAACTGACAAGACATTGCTCTGTTTGTGAGGGAACCCCCATCTGTAGAGCCATCTGTGGACTGGTCAGTGCATGGAACCATTTGTTTCTTGTGTTACTCACTGAACACACATCTGTGAACTGCAGAAACATAGTGTGAGGATTGCAGTCAGTACATGGTGATAGTGATGAGAGTTACTGACATTGCATCCCTGATTGGACATATGTCACATTGAACAGTGGTATGACAGTTACTGTCTGAGGTTCTCACAGTGACATGCCAATAATGAGCCACTGTTCATAGCTGCAGTCACAAGTCTTTTACACTTTGTACAGATGTCATGCAGTATATATGCACGTGTTGTGCTCACTCTGCAAATGTATGCCATCTGTTGTGTTGGGTTGATGGTCATATCTATGCATGCTGTTACAAGTAATCCTGAATGCTGTTGACTATTACTAAGCCATATCTGTGTTAAAACTGCAACACCATAGGCTGTATGGGATTGGAGGTCCCGGCAGAACCTCCTGTCCTACTTCAGCTGGCCATGGCACCAGGCATCAGCATGTCTGGGGCCCGGCCTTGGACCTCCACCTTTGTTGGCTCTGCACCACCTTCTGTTGGAACCACCACTGAGGATGGGGCTTGTCCCCCCTGGGAGCAGGTCCAGACAGGAACCTGTCCGCCATCATACAGTCCAGGATGTGGTGTGTAGGGGGCTCAGTAAAGGGTTTGAGGCCAGATATGCCAGCTTGAGGGCAGAGTGTCACATTTAGAGGGTGAGCCTGCCCCTCCTAGACAGCCCCCCAGCACAGCCACCTTTGTGGTTGTTTTGGCTGCCCATGGGTGGGGACCTCTGTTCCACTGTTTCTATTTGGGGGCTCATGGGCTTGTGACTGCCGAACACCCTTCCCCATTCAAGGTGTATCCCCACATGTGTCATTTACTGACCCTGTATTCTGTCTTGTCTGTCATCCTACCCAACCTGTCCTCCACGAGCATACCTACACTCCTTCCCCCACATCCCACTCTCACCTTAAGGAAACAAAAGGCCAATCTGTTCCTAGAACAACATTTGCCCCATACATAGCTGTCCATTACACACGTGTCCACTGGGCACATGTAACTTTTTTAATTTGCATCACAACATACTACTGTTATCCTCACCCCTGTCTCTCAGGCACATGATCCTGGTATGCACATGACTCCTAAAGGTTCCAGGTACAAGTGATGCAGACAACCCCATTGTACACAAGACACTACCGGTCCCTCTATGGTTACCCCATTTACCTTTTTCATGATGATGATGATGTTGCACACAGCACCTTGCAAGAGTACTGTTCTCACATAATGATTGGACAGGAACTGTTGTGTTAATGTAAATAAAATGCACAGAGTAATGTATTTGGCCAATGTACAAATGTTTGCGTGTATTAATGACACATGTCTGTCTGAGGGAGTTTTGATATTACATAGCACAACATCACTACATAATACAGGTGTTGTTGGTGTTTCCCTTTTCATTCCTCTTTAATGCTCTGTTGTCACATGGGATGTTATTGATATATCTATATATATATATATATATATATATATATATATATATATGTATATATATATATATATATATATATATATATATATATATATATATATATATATATATATATATATATATATATATATATATATGTATCTATATCTGGACATAAACACACACACATACATCTACATGATGGAATACATTTCCTATACTGTTGAATGACTGTGCTGGATGATATGTTTGTGATAACATCCATTGTCTGTATATCTGCCATGGCTTAGTGGTAAAGCACATTGGCTGTGGTGTGGAGGGTCCTGGTTTCGAGCCTTGCAGAGGCCATTTATTTTATTGCTGGACAGAACAAGGCCATTAGATACAGAGTGATTAAGGCACTTTTAAGCAGTTGTGAGTGTGTGTGTGCGGCTTTGCGCAACGGTAAGCAGTGGTTACTTTTCGTTACAATTCCTTACACTCAGTTACCTTCTTGATTGCTTAACCTGTGTAGGCAGTGCTTACCCCCACACAAACAGGCTGAAACCTGCTCACTGCTACTTAAAAGTGCTTACTCCCACTTACCCCCATGTTAATTTCTTTAAAAGAAAAGAAAAACTTTGTTCAGGTGTTTTGTGCCAAAAGGTTGACAGCTATGCTGAGAACTGAATTCACTAAATGGTAGCCATTTAAGTTTGTCTTCCTCTCTTTTACAAAACAGCTGATTTGACATAGTGGTATGTTTCTCTGACTGTTTTGCACAGGGTCCCCTGGGTTAAAGACGTGGCAGTGAAATGTATGGTGGTAACACAGCATTTTATTCTAGCAACTTTCCAACATTATACAAGCAATGTTTAAAACGTGTCCCTGGTTTTTGGGCTTTTGTCCCCCCCCCCCCACTAAATTTTGGCTTTTTCCAGATTTCTTGTGCTGCAAAGTTCAGAGATACAACTGCATGTCGAGTAGATTTTACAAGGAGTTGAGAGCTGCAGGGGAACAAAACTTTAGTGCTGCTTATTCTGAGTCTGCTTGCATTAATAGTACAACAGGTAGTGTACTTGCTTTTGATGCAGAAGGCTGTGGGTTCTACTCCCACAGTAGATAGATGCATTGCTGATACTGTACTGTGTTGTGAAGTGGGTGGATGCTGCAGTCCTTTTTGGCAAAGATACCTAGAGTAGTAACTATGAACCTGAACCTGTTATCTGTTTGCCATACAGTCCCTATTGCGATATTACTAGCTTATTTTTTTTAATGCATGCAACATAGGCAATTTATTCCTCAAGGGCAACAGGCACTTTATTTGTAGATGAATAAACAGTGACATATAAAGTTGTTTGCTAGCAGCAACCTCTTCATTGTTATAGATTTCTTTAATGTGGAATTATTTAGATGACTTTTACTACTTCAGAGATTGTGCATATTTACTGATACTGGTGGAATGTAGAAGGTTGAGTAGACTTTTATGATGGAAATGTTCTGAATTGGGTAGTTTTGTCATTGGTGCATGCATTTTGTTTCATTGTTTACTGGAAAAATGTTCAAAACAATAAATTTAAAATGCCGTCTAACAACTGTATTGTACAAGGAATATAATTTAGTAGAATCAGGAAGGTGTATCAAAGAGCACATGTATGATTCATGTGCAAGGGGCCTATGATTTGAAAACAGCCCAAAGTTAATCTTTATCTGCCACTGGCAAAATATATTTTCTTTGAATGTGGGTTTCAATGCTGTTTCATTGAATGTGAGTTTCAAGGGCAGAGAAGGTTTTAATGCTAAGCCTGTTTTCATTGTGAGACTACCTTGCTTTGTTTAGCAGATGTCTTAGTGTTTGTGCTGTAAAATGCAAAATAAAACTTTCAAATGAAATCCAAATCATCATAGAAGTAAAGCAATATGCACATTAATGTTTATGGTAAATGGAGTGAAATAGCCAAGTAATGGATCATTGGAATAACTGCAGGGGGGAGGGCTCCATTCGACCATGATTTTGTGAGTGGGAAGGATGGCAAACTCAGACAGCCCCAGCTGAAGTATACCTCCCAACTGTCCAGATTTTCACAGAATTAATATATTTTTGCTTCTTATTTTTGGTTTGTTCCTCATATTTGTGTTTTTTTGGAAAATCATTTAGGAATTAAGTCACTAAATAATGACACACTGACTTTCAGACTTCATAACCTTCAGAAAAATGCATGCTAAAGTAAGACCTGTTATTCTATCAACTGTCTCAGTTTATACAAGAGCAATTTTTAGTACTGTTTGTATGTTCCCCCAATATATTTGGCCTTGTCCAGATTTATTGCATTAACAGGTTGAGAGGTACATGCAAATAAATTGCTTTATAGAATTAGGCATAGCCAAACCTCTCAACTGTCCCCGAATTTGGCTCAAAATGTTGCTCTTCCCCTAATAATGCCTCTGCAAAATAGCAATTTTGGAAGAAAACATGGAGGGTTTACAATTAGGAAATAACTGTAATAATCAGAGTTATAGATACTTTTTTTTCAGACATGTATGTAGATTCTTTTATTTTGTCAGCTGCTCAAGTTAGCAGTACTATTATTAAAAAAAGTGTCCCTTCTTTGACAGGTTCCCAGCTGTATTGTGTGGCTATTTTATATTTTTGCATCACATTTTGGTCCATTTTTCATAAAATGTTTTTTTTTGGCAAAATAGTGGTAAATCATTAAAGACTGAAATTAGAAAATAATGACAGACATTTGAGTTTCAGATTTCATATCCTACAGAAAATTCATACTAATGCAAGACCTAGTATTCTATTATCTTTCTAAGTTTATAAGAGCAATATTTAAAAATTGTCCTTATTTTTGGGCCTTTGTCCCACTTCTATGTATGGCTTTGCTCTGAGGGTGAGAGGTATGACAAATGTGTCAGGGCCATCACAGTCAGCCAGAGACATTTCAAATTGTGACCTACTTGTTGCACCCCACTCCCCCATGTAGTGACTCTGGATGTGTCCAAGCAAGGCAAGGAGCAGTTATGCAGTGTAAATGTGCAAGGTATCCCCCCATCCAAGGTAGACACAAGTACTACAGTGGCTTTTCATCTGTTCTTGATTTTGCAGAATGGTCTGGTTTCTGTCATATTTTTGTACTGTTGATTTATGCTTATTACTCAAAGTGCCTGTTGCTCTGTGTTTTAAGTAGCAATGCTTTAATGACCATCAGGTATGCTTGTCTGAGATCATAACATGTAAGTAAGCTTTAATAAGCATACTGTTAAAGAATTGCCAGCATTGAAGCCTTTCTGTTGTTGCCATGCAGAGAATACTTAAATAACTAGATAATGTATAAGCCTTGGGTATTGAAATGCATATGACAGTATTTGTAATAACGGACAGAATTACATTATTTTAAGAAGCTCATTACACTTGTTGGAGACTTCCAGTCATCTCTGCAGGCTTTACCCGTAAACTAAACAGTATGCCAATCTATCATGTGTGGTCCCTAACCTGTACAGTAATCCTTTAAGCAATGTATCTTGAGCTTGTTTGCTTTTCATTTTTCACTTTGATCATGTTTTCCCCATGAAACAAGTAGATAGTTGTCAGGCAGCAGGTCTTTTTTGGATAAGAAACATTTTTACAAGTGGGGGCATCACAGAGATTGCTACTTTCAGCATGTTACTTGGTACTTTAATAAAGCTGAATATAAATTATAATTAGATCTGCAGTGCAAGGAGAAGCGGTTTGAGTTGAGTGCTGCTTGTTTTTCTTATACTTTATTTTGACTGGCATTCCAGTAATGTATTTAAAAAGCAATTTATTTTTTCATGCCTCACAACCTTTTTGTTTCCATCTAGATATTAAGTAAGTTGTCAAGCAGCCAATGCATTGAAGTATTTTTATTCTTTTACACTTAATTTGTCTTGATTGGACTCTCATAATGAGGGTTTGGCACCCAGGGCAGTATATTTAATTAAAGTTTAGTTTTTGTGGTTTTAAGCATAGCTCCTCCCCTTTCTAGTTGTCCGCACCCCTTCCCATTGACCCCACCCATTAGGCAATCTCCTGCAGCCCCCCTTTGATTTGAAGTTACCAGCCGCCACTGGTAGGAGTGTAGAAAAACCAAATGAGTTGTGTAAAACGGTTATGTTTGCACATATGGTAGTGGTGAGAGGGAGAGAGAGAGAGACTTCAATTAACAATTAATGCATCCTTGTAGTTTTCACAACATTCATAGTCACTGCAGTGGTCTGTCCCTTCCATGTATTATTACACTACCCAATGGCGTTATATTGTACAATGGTATGTTTGTAGATTAGTATGTCTGGGACCTGTGTCTTATGTACAGGCTTCTCAAGATGCAGGTGTTAATGCAACATGTTTGAGACTGCTCTCTTACACTTTGGGTGTGATGCTGGGTTGACAGGTATATTTACATGTACATTCTCTGACTATGTACAAGTCTGACTATCAGTTATATGTCATTAACAGCTGAATACATTTCTTGGATCTTCACAATAATTTTTCAGGCGAACAGGGCAAAAGGCAGGTGATGTGGGCCATTTATCAGGACATACTGGGCAGATTGGAACCGTTGAGGGGTATGAATATGCATACCACTCTCTATTTATGCATTCTAGCACAATCTGTACAGTTGTTAAGTGTAAATATGCATACAGCTTTCTCTCTGAACATTCTAACAGACTGTGTGCAGTTGTGTGGAATGACTATGCATACAACTTACTAGTGCTCCTGGGATCCAAAGCCCTGCTGTGTGTGACAAAAGCATTGCAGTTAAGATCACTGTACACTATCCTATCAGGCAACTGTTGTGAGGCTTTACAATGTATTTTGTGTAATATGACTGACCTGTTTGCACTTCCGACATTGTTGTACAGCACTTCATACACATTGTATCTGTATACCACAGTGTGGGTAACCCTGCTTACTACAGCAGTACTATTTAATAACTGCAACAGTACAACAACATATGACTGCAGAGTAAACAGAAGCAATGCAGGGGTTACACCTTCGTAGCATATTACCCTATTCTGTATACTGGTACAACACTTTCTCAGGCTCTTACATTTATTTGTTATGACAGTACATGCAGGCTATTTACTAATCTGCCTCACGACCCATCCTTTGCAGCCTAACATCATAGCCTTGCTGGTTTGCAGCTTGCTCATCTGCAGCTGTCAGGGAAGAACAGTGATATTTAGCCATACCTATCCATAGTATACACAAGCTAGGCAATTGTTTACTACATAAGTGGAAGGAGCACTTACTCAGTTCTGGGGCATTCTGCATCTGCCTTGCCTCCTGGATCCACTGTTCCAGGACATCCCCCCTCCGCTACTTCAGGTCTGCATGGTGGTACCTGACCTGCTCACCAGTCCGGGGGATACCTGTGGCACTAGTGAGGTCACGAGCGAGACTGTCTCAGGCCTCCATTTTGTACTATGAGCCCTGGTACTGACCATGCAGTAGTCTCCTGCCATGGTGCTTTACCAGGAGCCATACCATGAATTTAGACTCCTGGATGCCCCAGCGCTGCGCTCTAAAGCGAGTTTCTTCTCCCACTCCACCCATTCTTCCTGCAGGGGGATGCTACAACCAGTTATGAGCCGTATTCCAGCCTCTTCGGTTTAAGTATGGCCAGATTCCTGCACTTTTCAGTAATTGGCCGGTTTTGAAAAGGCTAAGCTATGGGCACACATGCTAACTTCAGGTTGGCACTACTTAAAGAGGTGTACTTGTGGGCATATTGTATTGGCTTCCCTACACATTGTTTACAATTACTTAGTTGGGCTGTGCAGCAGTTAGCATTGCTTATTGGTTATCTAGCATTATATTTGACTTTTGTCAACGATGTCTTACTCATTACAGGCTATATATGTGTCTGGTATCCATCATTCATGTGTACATACACTGTATGGGGTCCTGGGGACTTCTGAACCTTATTACAGTGACACCTCAACTCTATGTTTACTGCAATACTCCAATTCACATATATATGGTCTGTGGCAGGTTATAGAACATTACACTGTACATAGATTCAGTTGACATACTTGATTTGTTTCCTTGTTGTAAGGATTAGTTTGCTTATACCTCCTTTATATGTATTACTATCATGGCGTAGTGGTTTACTACTATGACTGTGATGTACAGGGTCCTGTGTTTTAGCCATGCAGAGTCTGTTTCTTCTGTTGCTGACCAGAATATGAGCTGTTGGGTACAAAGTGATTAAGGAACTTTAAAGCAGTTGTGAGCGGGTGTGCGCGGGTTTGCATGGAGCTGAACAATGCTAACCTCCGGTTACAGTTTCTTACACTCAGTTAGCCTCTACATTGCTTCACCAGTGTGATACTCTAATACCGGTGGCCAAACAGGCTTACACCCGCTTGCTCCCGTACTTGCAAATGCACTGCATTTGGTGTTTGTATCTGACACTCACACCCCTGGGTGGGAGTGAGGACTATGATACTACCTTGTGATGCGTATTACATCAGATTACATGCCTACAGTATCAGGAATGGCTGCCCATTAGGCGCAAGCATGTTGTTCGACTGTACAGAATCCACAGCCTGTGCAGAGTTTGATTCATACTATCGGTGTGTTCCTCTTATAATCTGCACCTGTCTGGCTAATATATGGGAACTGACACAATTCAATACAAACAAGTAATAGGGTTTTGGAACCCACATCCTTCAGCCAATTCATGCTACTGCATACCTATTATTCTATCATCTTTCTAAGGGTGTAAGTTGAATATGTGCTTTCTGTCCCTATCAGAACTCTCAAATGATTGGGGACAAATATCAACTGAATCAGGGACAAGTTATGATAACATCAGGGACAATCAGAACACATTTAAAATATTAGTGCTATTAACTTGACACATTGACAGACTCAGAGCATATGAATTAATTCACATTTTCTGAGGTAAATGAAGTTTATAACTCTTAACTGTTGTCATTATTCTTTACGTGTAATTCACCACCTTTCCTCCAAAAGTCACTAGTTTTAGGAGGGATTAAGTGGGACAGGGTCAGAATTTGAGTCAAAATCAGGGACAGTTGAGAGGTATGGTCCCTATTTTTCTCCCAACAGTTTATGATCTGTCCAGTAGATTTGCTCTTAGGGGTTGAAAGGTATGGGCGTAAGCTATGCCCATTTTGGAATATTACTTACATCCCCAGGGCGGTCCTAACTGCGCCAGCCAACACCTGCATGCCTAGGCCCATAATTGCATACCCATAGTGCCCCCACCTGCCCCTCCTCTACAGCACTAATCCTTATTGTGGGTGCAGGTGGGGTATAAATACACCACTACATACTGCCCACTCTCTGCATGTCGGGACACATGTCGCCCATTGTATCGACCCATGGGTTATCAGGCTTGCACAACCTACTCATCTGTGTATGTCTACAGCCTGGCTTGATGAATCATTACAGGGGCTGACTCCGATGATCAGTAATTTTTGGGGTGTCCCACAAGGGATGTTGATGTCTTTGTTTCAAGATTAGACCTGGCAGGTCTCTCCCACTGATAGTATCCTGCCAGTGGTCTGGGAAGCAGTGGTGTGTTTACTTTTATTGTGTGTCTGTATGTCTCACTGGTCTAGCTGGGGGGGTGGTTGATGCTACGTGTTACACATTTGTTGATTGGACCCTTCACCCCCATATGCATGGCCTGTGAACATATGTAATTCATAACTGCTGTATCATATCCTAGCTATATACGTGTATATTTACAGTCACACACATATATATATATATATATATATATATATATATATATATATATATATATATACATTACTATATACAGATATATCTGTATATGTATGCATACATGTATATATTTATATATTGCTGTTTATATATATCTAACAACATATGGGTCTATGGGTGTCTGCATATGTATATATCTATATGTGGGTATGTATATGTATTCTGTCTCTGTATGTACACATTTGCACTACGGAGAGGGAGAGGTATAGCTCTATGTCACTATGGGTAGATATAAACACACATACCTCAACATATATACATCTACATCTGGTTATTCTGTTCCTTGCCATGTAGATTACACTTTGCTGCAGTGGGATTCGTAGCGGGTGTGGCTGCTAGTTGGGCGATGCCTCTGCCCAATGAACACTTTTGTTTACATCCCTGGGGCTGTCCATATAGGCCCACATCAGCCAACACCTGTACACATAGACCCATAACTAGCTACCCATAGTTCCCCCACCCGCACTTCCTCTACAGCACCCATTCTTACTCTGGGACCTGGTTGGGTCTGAACACACCAATACACGCTGCCCATTCTCCACTTCACGGGACCCATGTCATACATTGTCTCGACCCATGGGTCATCAGGCTTTCCCACCCTTGTATTCCGGGTATGTACACACCCCAGCCAAAATGGTCGATGTATCACCTTCCTTTGGTCTTATGTCAATTTTTGGGACGTCCCGCAAGGGACACTCCTGTCTGTGTTCCAAGATTAGATTTCATGGGTGCACTGTGTACCCTCCTGGTTGTATCCGCAGTGGACTATTTACATTGTTTGCGGGTTTGTGTGTATGTTTCCTGTGTCTAGCTGGGGGGGGGGTGGAAGGTCATGCTACGTGTTTCATGTTTCTTGCTTGGGCCTCTCACTTTCATTGGCATAGCCTGTGAACATATGTCATTCTTGTGTGCTGTTTCCTATCATAGCTGTATATCTGTGTATATCTACACACACATACACACACACACACACACACACACACACATATATATATATATATATATATATATATATATATATCTACACACACACACACACACACATATATATATATATATATATATATATATATATATATATATATATATATATATATATTTTATATACACTATTGCTGTGGTGCTTCATTTGCATATATACCCATATACCCATGACTACTAGTTCCCCAAACACCCACCCCAACACCTCACTAATACTGCAGTCATCCATTCTCCAGTTGGATTCGCGGTGTATCCACATCGCTACACATTGGCCACTCCCTATTCCTGTAGACCCATCCCATCGGTTGACTCACTTCACGTATCCTCAGAAATCTCAAAATTTTAGTCCACAAACATTGGTGACATGAGCGACCAAAAGGACACTATTTGCAATTTTTGGGTTGTCCCACATGGGCATGCATGTCTTTATTTCAAGATTAGACTCTACACTTCATTGCATTCTTACTCCCGTTAACATGACACTACAATAAATTAATAAGTATGACTATGTGGTAAAGCACACATTACACATGAGAGCTACTTATGTGCGAGTACAGCATAATTCTTTTACAAATAGACTGGTTTAGTAATTGGCGTTGCCGTAGCAGGCAGATCACAGGAATGATTCCATGTGTGAGAAAGTCCTCACATTTGATTTTTTCAGCACAGCACTGACTTTGGACATTGTACACACTTCTGTGTTTTAGCAGTTTCATCCCTTCCCTCTTATGCACAAACTATTATTCTAACTACTGTCATGGTTTGTAAGAGCACATTCATATTGTTTATGTCTGCAAATAGAATAAATGTGTTACAGGGAATGTACTTCTACATATAGATGTATGCATGTGTGTATGCATATATACTTATAACAAACTTGCTGACCTCCACGAGGAAGTCCAATTAGAACCAGCACTGACATGCCTGGATCCATAATTTCATACCCATAGTTCCTCCACCCCACCCGAGTTCAACATACACACATACCAGCCATTGTCCAGTTGCTATCGCAGCCATGACACACCTCCACACATTGCCTTCTCCTGACCATTAGGGGCCCTACACGTATGTTGCCCCATCCCATGTATTATCAGGCTCTCCCACCATTTAGTCCTTGAACATACCTGCCCTTACTTATGCTATGGTTGGATAGCCAAATATCCTATCAATTTTTGGGTAGTCCCATGAGGGACTAGCCTCTGATTGTAAAGTAGGCTTAGCAGATCAACAATGTTACTCCCACTGGTAATATCCTGCCTGTGGTGTGAGTAGCAGTGCTTTGCTCACTCCAGCCCAGCTTGATATGACATACGCTGACAGCACTATATAATACTGAAATTGATGTTGATTCCCTTCTCATTCCTTTTGTATGTTTTATTGTTACAACGTTCATTCTTCATAAATATATATATATATATATATATATATATATATATATATATATATATATATATATATATATATATATATATATATATATATATATATATATATATATATATATATCTGTACATACTTATATACATTTCCTATGCTGGGCACTGCTTACACCCACGCAAGCGCACTCAGACTTGCTTACTGGTACTTATATATGTTTACTGCTGCTTATTTGTGCTTACACCTGCTTACTAATGCCTTATTCATTATGACAGTACCACTTTGATTGAATGAAATTTAGTTAAACATCTCATGCAATACTCAAGTTCACATTTACATTTACATGTTATTATGTCAATTTTACAGCAAAACAACATTCATTCCACATGGAAAATGATATGTGCTATAGTTGGAGAACCGTGAATGCCTGTTTGTTAGGCGGATGCTCTAACTACTACACTATTGACATTTACATTGATTCCACATGTTTTTCTCTATTCAAATGATTTTACTGTGTAAGCTATGCTCGGTGGAGGGCAGTGACACACAAACACGCTGAGCTTTGCTTATACTTTCGTTATTGCAGCAATACAAATATAAAATAGGGACATAGGGAATATAATTATGAAAGTTCTAGGGACGGGGCTCAACATTCCACTACGTGCTTGTGTGTTTACTACTTAGATTTTATTTCACTGTTTGTGGACACTCCTGTATGCTTAGCATACATTTCGGTATCCATGGACACTGAATTACTGGCTTACTATTAGAGGTGGGCTCTAATAGTAAGCATAGTAGGTTGTGCAACTGTGGGGGCATGTTTACACCTCCATATTGCACTTGTACATGCCCCCTGCACTTGCACATGTTTCCTGTGCATGTTGAGGGTGTGGCGGCACACCCTCAGAGATATTCATATGGTGCTGCTGCTCCATCTGTAATGAGGATGCTCAGCGCAAGGCTAAAACTGTCCTTGCACCGAGCTTCATGAATCCTGGGATTTTTTTTTTTATTTTAAATGCATCTGTTTAGTCAAAGAGACACTATTTACATTATACAGCCCTGCAGTGGTGAAGCAAGAGTGATGAGAAGGGGGGCACTTGCCCGGAGTGCAGTTCCTGCATTGTTTCTGTGCCAGCATTTCTGATAGTTCAGAGCTTCCTGTGTGTTAAACTGTACCAAATGGGTCAACTTTTACACGATTATTGGTAATGTAGTAATTCCCCTGGGGATAAATGACTTCCAAAAGGATACAATAATGCATTTCTTGGCATATAGTTTCACTCCATGATTTGTTTATGAGGCAGGTCAAACTTATGGCTATGTAATTGCCTGGATCTTGGAAGGTCCTCCATTATTATTGGGAATGACTGTAGCTGTTCTTCATTCACTAGGAACTAAACCTGTACGGAGGCTGAGGTTGAACAGTGTTGTTAGCAGTGTGGCAAAATCATGTTTCATGCTATTTAAGATGCATCCAGAGATATTGTCAGGACCCATCAATTTAGTATTTCTAGCTTTAGATTGGGCTTTGAGGGATTGATCTTGTGTGATAGCAGGAGGTGAGCCAGTTTCAGGTATATATTGAGAGTTAGGGCTAAATTAATTGGCCAGTAGGTTTGATATATCTTCAGCCTTAGTGTAGGTAACATCATTCACAATCAGCTCACCATATTGCTCAGTTGTACTTTTGAGATTATGAACATAACTAAAAATGGCCTTGTAATTGTCTTTGGCTTGGATAGCTATTTTAGCCTCAAACTTGGCTTTGGTGAATTTGATTAAGCTCTTGAGTTTTTTTTTTTCACTGATGAGGGCTATATCATTCTGAAAATTACTTTCCTTACTTTTGGTCAAAATTCTCTTTCTTTTATTGTAAAACTTGTTGATATTATGGTTCCACCATGTGGGTTTATGTTTAGGGGACTGCTCTGTGTTTGCTCTTACAGAGTACATCTGGATCCCTGCAGATGTTTATATGCTAGTGTACGCTTCTGCTTATTCAGAGGAGTTAAATGAGTTTGGTGGGATATGGAGCTTGCCAATGAATTAATTAGTAGCACATAGTGTGTCTTAGAGACATTTCTAAAGGTACTCTATGGAAGGGATATCTTGTTTCAATTTTATTTCAAAGGAGATGGTTTTATGGCCAAACCTAACAAGTGGTGAAGTGAAAATCATTATAAATTTAGTTTTCTTCAGCTTCTCTGTAAAGTAAAAGAAAAAAAATGAACATTTTGATTTCTTCTTATTCTAGCTTTACTCTTTGCAAATCTGTGTGTTCACAGTGATCACAAAGGAAATTACTAATTTTCTGTTCCGTTTTATTATAATTCATCACTGCATATTACGTTATTGATAAGAAACTGGCAAACTGAATGTTGACAAATAGCAGATTTCGACTTTATGTATTTGAAGCTAATTATGTTTGTTTAAGGCTGTAATTATTTATTTATTTATTTATTTATTTATTTATTTATTTATTTAATCTTGGCATTTTTGTTGACATTTTCTGGTCCTATTATTTGTTTTTCTGTTTTTGCCTTTTTGTGAATTTTACTCATCTTTGATTGGATGTGTCTTGTTATTCACTTTCCTGAGGTTTGCAACTCATGACCTGTGTCATTATTCTGCTTGCTGTTCAGCTCACTTTTCATTAAGAATTGTGTTACTGTTTTTACTAGTAGCCATATTTCTGAAAATAAACTACACATATCTCTGCCTCTTTCACTATCAAGGGTTCTGCATTAACATTAACTGAACTTACAAACATTATAAATTATGGAGGATTATGATCAGATGTCCAGTCATAATGTACTTGTAATGTGTTTGAGAACTGGATGTCAAGGAATTAATCTTAAGAACAGATTTGGTATTCATTTTGAGCACACATAACAAGTGGGTTACGACAGGTGAAACCCAGTCATAATTCTTTATGATATGGGAAGCTTTAGCTGTTTTGATGTACTCCAAGTTACAAAACAAAAAAAAAAATGTCACTTTTAAAGCTGAAAAACATTTACCATTGAATACAGAGACCAGAAGTTAAGTGTACCTCTGAAGGGCCAGCAGCTCTAAAAACTGTTAGGTACTTCGGTCTGCTACACTTTTATTTTCCAGAGTCATAGCATAAGGTGTATTATAACTTTTGAACTGTTATACCTCCTTTTAGAATTCTGTAGTGGCCGCTGTGGGAACACTGTTAAGACATTAGAACATAACAGCTCTGAATGGAACACAACAAAAATGTGGAATGTGTGGCACACTGTGATAGATGGGAAAATAGGCTTGTTACAAGCCTTTCTGACATCAAAAAGGTGATTAAGCAGCTTTTGTTAAGAACCCATAAGTATTAATAGGATCAGATCTCTAAGTTGTGATTGACAGCAGATAGTGCCAGCTGGCAAGTTAAAGTAGTTTCTAAAAGATGTACAGCTTTTAAAGCCATTAATTCTGCAGAAGGGCACTTTATTTTTGCCTACTGTCTATTTGACAGGACAAGGTTCTTTAATGGCTTTGAAAGGCTTTTGACAGTTGTAACAGTTTGCACTCCTACACCTTTTCTTTCCCTGTAGATGGTTCCTACACTTTTTCTTTCCCTGTAGATGGTAATGTACACAGCAGATAAAGCTTTGTTTACTCAAAGATTATGATCAAGTCACCAATCATAATCCTTTATTTTCTTGATATGAATGTCAAGATTCACTCTTGGGCTTTGCTGTCAAAGTCAGTTTCTTGGCATCCATGTCTTGCTCACATAAAAAGCTCATTATGACTGGAGACCCAATCATAATCTTATGTGTAATGCAGTTCTCTGACATCATAGATGTGCTAACTGATTTATTCTTCAGCCAATTATAGAGTGAAATTATCACTTCATTTACAAAAATTCTTTATTTGCTACAGTGTCTGGCTATAATTCTCATTCACAATCTCGTGGTAATTTTGTTTTATTAATGAACAAGGTGGTGCTGCGGTAGCGTTGTTGCCTCACAGTAAGACGTCATGTTCGATTCTCAGCTAAAGCCTATTCTGTGTGGAGACATGCGTGAATGGCTATACCTTCGTTGAAGGTTGTATGTCAGGGCTGGCAACTCGGTACGTAAAAATCTACTGCCAACCATTAGCGGACCGGAGTTCCGCTGTGGCGACCCCTAACCGGGAAAAGGTGAAAGATACAACAACAACTTTGGATTTAATGGACTGAAACTGATGTTTAGTTTTGAAAAACTATATGTTAAGTAACCTTCTAAATTTCCATAACTGATCAGATGCCATGACTCTGCACCAGCATGTAAGTTAATTGTCACATGTTGCAGTTATAGATATATAACATTTATAAAGACTGAGCATGCAGAAATTAGACAGTTCACTGATACATCATTTAAAATAAATGTATCCAGGTTCGATTATGTCAATCCCTTTGATACACAGTCTTGAAACTGTTTACGAAACACAGGACATAAAATATTTCAACTACTGCCCTGACAACTGCGTAATTCATAGAAAGAAGTCTGTACCTGTTAGTGCACGGTCAGTGCACAACACAATGAAAAGTACTGTGTAGTGAGAAGTACACACCCTACAGTTTACTGTTTCATGAAGATTCTATACAATGGTTAGTGTCTACAAAGGGCACAACATCAAAGCAGGAAACACAACACCACAGCAAATACACTAAATGTCACAGAGAATTGTGGTATGTAACACTTAGAGATCAAGAAGAAAAGATTGTGTGGAATAAAGGATGCAAAATATTATACCATGTCTGTTCTTTTAATACATGGGACGTATTTTGAGAATGAAATTAAATGCTACTAGTATTGGATGGAGAGGAGGTAAGGCATGGGAATGGGGAAAAGAAACACAGATGCTTAGTGAACTAAACCCATGTATACATGTACATGTACACACACAGACATGCACACACAAACGCACTCACACATGCTCACATACGGATGCACAGGCATGAGTGTGCGAGCATGCACATGCACACACACACACACACACACACACACACACACACACACACACACACACACACACACACACACACACACACACACAGACACACGCACATGCACATGCACACACGCACTCACACACACACACACACACACACACACACACACACACACACACACACACACACACACACACACACACACACACACACACACACACACACACACACACACACACACACACACACACACACACACACACACACACACACACACGCACATGTGCACATGCACACACATGTGCATGCCCACACAAACACACACACACACACACACACACACACACACACACACACACACACACACACACACACACACACACACAAATAACACTATTCTGTATGTTTCCCTGTGACACTGTACTCTCCCTGAGAAAGCAGTACACCACTGTATGCCAAAGTGATCTGAATGATAACAAGGAATATCCATACAATCATATCTCTCAACTGTTCAGATTTTTACAAAATGTCCAGATTTTTGCCTCATATTTTTGGTCTGTTCCTCACATAATGTGTGGTTTCCTGGCAAATCACTAAGGATTGAAGTCACTAAATAATGACATGCATTTCAGTTTCAGACTTTATCCTTCAGCAAATACATGCTAACACACATTCTGTTATTCTAGCAACTTTCTAAATTTGTAAGAGTGATATTTAAAATCTGTCCCTATTTTTGGGCCTTTGTCCCCTATTATTTTAGGTGTTGTCCAGATTCCCTGTTTACAAGATATGAGTACAGTTCACAGAATGTATGAAGTAAATGTGCTCATTACCTCTTTCTGCATACCTGCCCCCATCTCCATGTAATTATGACTTTCTACTCACTGACAAATAGTTACCCATCCTTATTGGGCCTTAAAACATGAAGTACAGCATATGATTGCTTGTCAGTGCAGCTATAGCCTAACTGTGCATCATTAGTTTTGGCAAAAAGTATTTACTTGTGTGGGTGGGCTCCTTGCTATGTTTTATTTCAACTAGCTGTGCAAACATATATTTGTAGGTATTTGTTATAAGTGCAATTTAGTTTCTGTAACCATATGTATGTATTTATATTGGAGGTTTACAAAAGATTGTGCAATTTGGCTGCCGCATAATTGAAATTCTGTACTCAGTACAAAGCATTTAAATATTATCGATATATCAACTAAATTAAAATAATATGAAATTGATGCATTTTGTTAGTCTAGAGTGAGCAATTGACATATTTTACAGGTGCAGACCTGGCTTGTCAATTTCCTGTCTCTCTTTGACAAATGATGCGCATGAGAGAAGAAGCACTCAAACTGACAGCAGTAAAATATTTCCTTTCTCATTAGTGATGATGATTAACAACATTTCTGCAGCTTACTGCAGAAATAATACAATGGTGGTTCCATCACAAGAGTCTAAATAATAAGAGACTGACAGAGCAGTAAAGCACTTAAAGCTGGAGAGCACACAGATTAACATACCTCTGCTGAGGCATGACTGCAGTATACAGAAATTATACTAGCTTGTTATCTTAGAAAATAAGCCAGATGACACTGAAATTTGAAACAGGAAGAGTAATATGTGATTTATTGAGCTGGTTGGAGGAAGAAAGGAAAAGGAATCCTAGGGAGTTTTTCAGTAGATGGTTGCAGACATTTCTGAACAAGAAAAAAGTTTCCTGTGATAAGAAAGACTCACACAATCATGCTTGGAGTGAGAATTCAAGTATAACTCGACACTGTGTCTCATCCTATCCTTCTTAACAAACTCTCAAACCTAAACCTCTCTCCTTCTACTTTTGGCTGTTTCCAGTCCTACCTTACTGGCAGAAAACAAGCTGTTACATGGCAGCAGGCTTTCTCACCTTTCTTTGCTGCTCAAACAGGAGTACCCCAATGCTCCATACTTGGACCCCTCCTTTTCAACATTTTTCCAACAACCTACATTCATCCTGCAGTCTCTCATCTGTAATATAGTATGCAGATGACTCTACTCTCTTATCTATCTCCAACACTATCTCTGAACTACATACACTAACACAGAATTCCTTTATCTCTGTTGAAAAATGACTCAGAAATAATCAACTAATCCTTAACTTGAAGAAAACTCAACTCCTTCTCTCCCTACCTCACACACTCTCTCACCTTAAATCCAATTTTTCTCTTTGCTCCCTAGATGGCACCACTATCTCCCCTGCCTCACACAACAAACTCCTTGGGTTAATAATTGATGACCGACTACAATTTGACTTGCACATACAACAGGCCATCAAAAAAACCCACCAAAAACTTGGACTACTTATGGGAACAAAACATTCCTCACTACTGCCACTAAATGCACTCTTTCACAGGCATTTCTCTTACCTAGTCTTCTATATGCTTCCCCCATCCTTAGCAATATCCAAACTACATCAAAGCAGAAACTGGAACAAACATACAACAAAATTGCCAGATTTATTCTAAACCAACCACTCTCTTCACATCAATGCCTCTCACTAAACAAACTTCAGTGGCTGGAATTTCCGCACCTTCTCCTACAATCGCAACTCCACACTACCTTTTCCATACTCAACAACTCTTCTGCCTTCCCTGCTTTCGCCTCCCATGTTACTCTTTACCCCCCCATCCTCACAAGAGCACTGATCAGCATCTTTTCTCAGTTTATAAACCCAAAAGGAATATTGACAAACTACTTTACAAACATTCTGTCTCACTAAATTGGAACAAACTCCCTCTCCCTATTAGATCCAACCTTTCCTTTCCCTGTTTAAAAAGGAGCTTAAATCCCACCTACTAAACTTGAAATTATGGCATTGCCTTGACCACATGTAGTCTTAGTCTGTCCAACTGTATAACATGTTCCATCTCCTAACTTTCTTTTACTGTTGTAACTTCTGCTTAAACTCCCCTCCTAAACCCTCAGCTCTACTTCTATACCCCTACTATAGCCCCCTCCTTTATCTCCCCCTCTCATTCTCCACACTATTTATCTTTTTTCCCCCTCACTTCCTATCAATGTCTGTATATTTTCCTTCTTTTAAACAATGATTATCCTTTTGTTTTTTCTTATATGTGGCAAATTTAGATCACTGATATCTGTACAACCCTTAATGTTCATAATTTATTCTTTTGTTTTTCTCTTTATAATTAATTTCACATTTTCATTCTTATTTTTAATAGTTGTCCTGTATGTTTATCTTTACTTATGCTTGTTGGGACTCTTTCCCCTTGGGTCTCCACTGAAAATGGATTGCTTACTATCAATGCAATGCAAATAGTGAATAACCTTTTCTTTTTTACAATAATTTGGTATTGTGATTTTTATTTAATATTTGTTTGTTGTCACGTTATCTTTACTTATGTTTGCTGGGGCTTTTCCTCTCGGGTCTCCACTGAAATGGGTTTATTTGCAAACTCAGTTGGACTAACCCGGTTAACAAAAGTGAAATAAATAAATAAACAAACAAACAAATAAATAAATAAATAATCAATTTATGCACAACTTATTTTAGTCCAAAGATAAAAAAAATAATTCTCAAGGATTCAGAAAGAATCCCACCAGTCTCATAAAGGGCTGCAGTAAAAGGGCCCTGTTTACAGGATATGATATTTTCATATTCTGAGATGTTAGCCACAATGATGAAAAGACTTATCATCAGCTAACTTGCATGTCTCTGAATCACTGTTAAGTGCTGTGAATATAGATCAGTATGTTCCTGCATCATGTTAGTACTGGCAACCCTCATTCACTCTGCTGTTATAGTATGTCTGGTGTCTAATGCCCCCCCCCCCCCCCCCACACACACACACACACTATACCTGGTCTTGTTGTCAGAACATCCACAATGTCTCTTATTTCCCCTGCTCTAGTAATTCACAGATGATTAAATTCTGGCATTAGAGTTTTATGCTTCATTTCCTTCACTAAATAAATGCTCCTGCAAAAGTTGTTATTATAGTTACTTTCTAAGTACATAAGGCAAAGAATTAAAATCAATCTTTCTTTGTCCCACCACAATTTTAGATTTGTCTAAATATCTTGAACTGCAAGGTTGAGAGGAATGCTGTATTTTCCCTTTTCCTTTGCCTTTCCCTTATAACGCATGAATTGTTGCAGGCATTGAATAACACCCAAGGTCCTTAATTTATATTACAAAAAACATTGCTGTTGGGTTAAAACTGATGTGACCTGTTACAATGGTACTAGGTTCAAAAGCCATTTTCATCTGTTTTCATTTTCTTTTTTTTTTAATCTTAATTACTTTTTTTCATAGTATTTATGGTGGGGGTACAGAGTTTAAATCCACTTGAAGGGAAGTCTGATGTCTAATGGTTCCCCAACCCACTTTTTAAGTACCTTTAAGGCATGCAATATAGGGTATCCTTGATGTCTAGTGCCCCCCATCCCACATTATGTGTGAGTGCCTTTTAAGCATGTGATGAACATGCGAACCCTGGTGTCTATTTTCCCCATACCCTGTATTCCATTAAGGCACAAAGTGCTTCCCCTGGAGGCTAGTGTCTCCTCCCAATCCCCATTCTGTTTAAGTGTCCTTCAGGCATGAGATGTAACCTTTCTCCCTGGTGACCATCTTCCCCCATCCTGATTGTTCTGCATTATCCCTAGTGACTAGTGGTTCCTCCACTGCCAATCACAATCAGATTTTAAATGTCATTAAGGCATGAGATAGCACACATTTCCCTTGTGTCAATAGTTATCCCCAACACATGTTGTGTTCAAGTGCCTTTCTGGAACATTATTCATAGTAATCCCTGGTGTCTAATGTTTCCCGCTGACTCTGTGTGCTATTACAGCATGAAATTAAAGAGTTTTTCTTGGTGATTAGTGTTCCTCTCTAATCTAATGTTGCAGGCTTTGCTTGTTAGCCTAGGGGTGTATGAAAGTATGACAGCCATCCCAACTCACCAACACACACACATGCACATACACAAACACACACATACAGCCCCATTCACACCTGATTTTACTGAAAGGCATACACATCCATTCACCTATATACACACACACTAATCTGTACCTCACTAACCCTCCCTACTGCTACTTGCTAGGCAGGCTCACACTTGCACTCACACACTGACACATGTAGCCCCTCAAATACCATCATGCTCACATCCCCTAACACTACCTGACCAGTAAACTCCCCAGCCTGATCACTACCTGACCATTAAACTCCACAGCACTTACCTCTACTGCAAAAAAGTAACTGTGAGGCATGCAACTCACGTACCATGAAGAGACAGGAGCGTTCACTCAGATTCATGCAGTTGAGTGATTCTGTGAATTTCCCAGCTGCACAACTGCCTTACTGCAGGTAGTTATTGAGGAAAGCACATGGCTAATTAGGATTTACCTCTTCACGGAATGCCTCATTAGTGTATAGCACAGCCACAGATACAGCCCACTGTGGTGATGCATATCTTCATAAAAAAGCACTGTGATAAGGCTACCTCTGAATTCCAAACAACTCATATACACCTCATGTTAACATTTCTGAATTTGTCTCATTGATTCAAAAAGCTAGAGCCAATATGGGTAAAATTATAGGTAGTGGATTTTTAGGCAAGGGTTATACATGTCTATAGTAAGATAATATGTAATACAAATGTTATGTGCTAGCCCTATGGCAGCTTAGGGAACCTGCCATATATTTCCTACTAATATTTCCACCTATTTTTCCAGTTGATTTGTTAGATGGAAATAGGTCTGAGCTCTGAACCAGTGTCTGCTGCTGAAGCAGTCAGATATGCATAACGCTGTTACTGACATCAGCATAGGTCTAACAATATTAAACAGTCAAGCCCTGACAGCACCCAAAAAAGCATGTATTAAATACATTGGGCATGCCAGTGGCCAAATATATGGTCACTGGCATTTCAAAAAGCCCAAATTGTAAAAAAATAAAGTTTTTTTTTTAACCGATCTCGGCCATTTAAGTATAAGGAAGCGCCGCGCAAATGGGATGGTGGAGAAAATAAAAAATAAAAAGGAAAAAGACAAGTGTAGAGGAAATCTGCATTTTGTCATGAGAGTCAATGGCATTCAGAGATTAAACAATGGCAGGGAACAGTGGTTGCTAAGGGGGAAGGCTCGTGTGTAGTACAGTAACTAGGGATTAAGGCAGTGGGGTATGTTAATGAGGGGATTTATACTGAATCACAAATTTCTTCTGTGTCACACTGCACCTAACCATGTAGGTGCTCTAACACTACCGTGTGGACAGGAGGAGCAACTAACATGATACGGGAGTATGTCATGCTTGCTGTAAGCACATTGTAGCTCTGTTGGCCGGGTTTGTGCTTAGCTAAGCACAGCTAAGCAAGGGAGTGTGTCTGAGGCTGTATAGTCTTATTCCATGAACTGAGGAGCATGTTCACTGCCAGAGGAGGGCCATGTTTTGCTGTTTACACTAGCTAAATGGGTCTGGGTGGAGCAACAAGGATTAAACAGGAAGAACATAGGAAAAATAAAAAGAAATAGGAAAATGTTTTTGGGATGGCATGTTTTTGGGATGCTTAAGTCATGGTTCAGCTGCCTTGACATATCTGGTGGAGCCTTGCAGTACTCTCTAGCCACATGTGCACACATGTTCATAGTATGTGCCATGCTACACAATATGACCCTGTGGAAGCAGCTGCAGCAGGAACAGCATGGGGAAGGGACACACAGCCCACCACCATTGCCAAGGTCCCCACAGGCACATAGGGACTCACAAGAGGAGGCCCCTGAGCCTGCTCCCATAGGCAGATGGAGGTATGCCCAGTATGCTCAGGCTTTGGCAAAGAGGCAACACATAGCACACACACTGACACTGTAGGGACCCCAGGGGCAGACACCTCTCTCTGACTCGCGCACATAGTAAAATGGATGACACACACATCACATTACCTGTAACTTAACATGTATGGGTAGTGTACTGTGTGCATCCAACACAGGCGGCCCTCAAGCACTGTCCTCATAACTGCCACAAGCACAACGTAAGTCAGTCTTCTTAACAATAAATGAATGGAATAGTGTGTTCTGCTAGCATATCTATGGTAATGCTGCATGCATGCAAGGGAATGAGGTGGCCTACTGGGATAGCAGTATACAACAGACAGCTATGTTGGCCACCAGGAAATATCTGTCCAAAACTGGCCTCCACACACTATGCAGTAGTACCTAAGGTGGCAAATCCCACTGCAGTATAGGTGTGGGGACAACTAAGTGGGGGGGGGTCATAGGTCACAAGCATGGATGTCAGGGTCGGGTCCCATAACCAACCCTCACACCCACACAGCAAGTCAGCTGTAGAAAACCACAGAGAAATGTCTGGTGAAGGCACACAAATGGCAGTAATGTTGAATTAACCCTCTACAGACTCACACAGTGATAGCACAGCAGGACCCGCAGTTGCAGTAAGGCTATGAAGGGTAAGAAGTCTGAAACTCAAATGTATGTCTGTAAAATACGACCTGGGCTCTTTACTGATATGCCTCTAGTCCCCAAGACAGAGCACAATAGTATGGTAAATGGAACCAAAATGTAAAGCAAATACCAGTACAGTCTGTGCAAATGTGTACAGTGGACAGGTGTGCCCCCTCTATATACCTGCACAAATGCTGTAACATATATGTTTGCATGAAAATAGCAGCATAGCACACATTGGCAGGGCCATACCAATACATATGAAAGCATGTTGCCTGTTCACAATATGCAGGGGTCAATGAACTATGTGAATGTGTAGTTAATGCTGTGTGGATCTGGCCAGCATGTTCTCCTGGCAGTCGTCTTGCACTGCCATAGGTACAGTGCTGCTTTTGATGGGGCCATGTGCAGATAGCAGCAGTGCCAACTGTTATGCATGTCAGTGAAACCCCCTGCACTGCCACTGACATACCTGGAAGTCACAGTGCTATGTGGAATATGCTACACATATTACTGACATCTTAAAGGATGTGTAGCAGAGGTGCCAAGGCTTTTGTGAATATAAGTGCTGTGTGGTACTGTTGCCAGTGGTCATGCTCAATAATCTTTTTCCCATGTTTGCTTTTACAAATAATGGATATGTCTGCACAGTTGAATGTACTCTGTACCCAGACCCATAACACCCAACCTCTGACAACAAGATGTCTGGATAAGGGCGGAAAGAAAAGTGGAACAAAGGCACAATGACAGGCATGTGTTGTAAATATCACCATTACATACTAGGAAAGTTGGTAGGATGAGGGGTTTGCAGTAGTGGGAATGGTCTGAAGGCTATGTATTCTGAAACAGTAATGTATGTATTATTTTGTAACATCACAATTCAATTATATGTAACTAACTTGCTATAAAAACACATGTGTACATAGAAAGGATGAAACCTCTAGCAAAACACCTGGACAACCTGACAAAAGATTTACAGGTCAGAGGTATGCACACACAAGGATATGACATCTCAGGTTAGAAAGATACCATACAAGCAGGAGATCCCCAGCCAGTATATCATGAGTTTGCTGAACTGTTTACACAGTTGTGTGTCATTACTACACTGCCTGTATCCATACTGCACAAATGTCCCTGTTGGGCAAGAATTTACATAGCTGCCCTCATAATATTGGTCTATGCATCATACAACTGGTATTTCTCTGGTGAAGCACTGTGTTGATCTGAGGATGTCTGGCACTAGGTAATGACACAATACATTGCAGTTTCAGACTACAGAAATGTCAGAAAATGTCTGCTAAACAAAACAAATATCCTGAGGAAACTCTTGTGTACTCCTGAGAGGTATGGCTGTAGCACACAAAACTCTGGACTGGAGTACACCTGTCTCTTCAATGAAATCCCAACCTACATATAAAAGGTCACAGTGGGCATGGTCCTACACTTAGAGAATCATAAGACATGTTGGAACCAACATCAGAATATATTACTGTACTGTGTATATATGTCCATGCGTACAGACAGCTATGTACACCTGAACTCCCCCCCACACACACACACACACATCAGACAGGATTACCCTCAGCTAGCTGTAGGTGGCCCAAAAGTGATATATCTGCATCTGTTGCATCAGATATGCACACACATATATATGAGCAACAGATAGCAACATGTGTCAAGCATACACACACATAGATGTGGGGAACTGAGAGACAGACAGTGATACAGAGAGAGACAAAGGGAGACACAGACACAGTGATTCACACACATGGATACCCTAAATGGCATACAGTGATGTCCTTCTGTGGACAGTGACATCCCAGTTGTAAAGAGTTGCATGTACCAGCATAAAAGGTGAGCCCCATTGTTTAACAGTATTGAGGCTGCATTTATAATATCACATCACCTGCCTGTGCGTGTGTGTATCTCCATAGGTCCAAGTATTAGGAGACTCTTTCCACTCAGTACACTTCACATTGCCCTATTTCACAAGATCAGCTGCTGTCATTCACCAGAGAAGTACCATTGGAGACTGATCACTCCTGTAAGCTTTGTAGCACATGTGATAACAGCATAGCACTATATTACAAATAACTAGATAGGTAGGCATTCTAATCTCAATGCTGACAAGTGTGTGTGTCTGTGTGGGTGTGTGGGTGTGTGTGTGCGTGTGTGTGTGTGTGTGTGTGTGTGTGTGTGTGTGTGTGTGTGTGTGTGTGTGTGTGTGTGTGTGCGTGTGTGCGTGTGTGCGTGTGTGCGTGTGTGTGTATGTTTGTGTGTGTGTGTGTGTGTGTGTGTGTGTGAGAGAGAGAGACAAATGTTTATGTGAAAGTGAGGGTATGTGTGTATTTGTTTTTGTAGGTGAAACAGTTTTCAGCCATTCCCACCCACAGCACTCCCCAGTGCCCCAGTTTATCAGTCCTGCTGATGTCATTCCCCTTATTGTTATCTTTGGCCAGTTATCAGCCCAGTAAGCTCTGTAGTGTGTGATAACTGTATAACATTGTAGTACAACTCACTCAATAGATAGGGGTTATGATCTCATAGCTATTACAAATCACTCGACAGACAGGGGTTCTAATCTCAGAGCTGGCAAATGAGTGTTTGTGTATGTTTGTAAGAAGAAGTATTTTGATAAGTCTCACACCCACTGACCTACTTTATCAAGCCTGCTAATGTCATTCCCCTTATCACCACCTTTGGCCAATCATCAACTCGGCAAGCTCTTTATCGCATGCTATAATTGTGTAACACTATAGTACAAAGAACTAGATAAGCAGGGGTTCTACTCTCAGATCGGGTAAATGTGCATATGGGCTATAAGTGTATGTGTGTAAATGTATATGTAGGAAGAAGCATTTTGATAATTTACCCACCCACTGGCCTACTTTATCAGTCATGCCGATGTCACTCCCTCTATAGGTAATAGGTGTGTAGTAGGCTAATGGCCCTGGAGCCATTACAAGCCTAACCCATAGACGTGCCCTGCCATTGTACCACCTGACATTAGTTCCCAGTGCCCCCATTAAGTAGAGCCACGGGATTGATCCCTGAGGTGAACTTCCTATTACCCATCCACTCATCAAGATCTCTCTGTAACAGGGTCAGCTAGGTGCTTTGCGTAACATGTATGGGAAGTCTATTCCAGGGAATTTTCAGTCTCTGGGTGAAGAACCTCTCCCCATACCATGTTGTGTTGATTGTGGTAATGAGGTTGAGGTCCCTGCAGTGTGTGATGCAGAGAGATTGGGATGTGTTTAGATATAGCATTTGTAAAAGAGCTGGGTCACATATGGCTTTGCAAGTCAAGCAGAAATCACCTCTAAGTAGGTGATATGAGACAGAGAATAGCTGGAAACTTTTGAGTCTGTATGTGTAGGACATGTGTTGAATGCCTAGGATCCTCATTGTAAGGTACTTCTGTGGCCTCTTCAGCTGTTGCAGATGTCTACTGAGGTGCATGCCAAATGGGCCAGTATACTTGATGATTGGTCTAATGAGGGAAGAGTATACAAAGACGATGACCTCTTTCATGATGGTGCAAAACCCTTGGTAATGACATGTGCCACATAGAAGGATTTCCTGACCACAGTGGCAATGTGGTGGCTAAAGGAGAGGTTGCTGTCAACCTGTGTCTCCAGATCTCTAATAACGCCTACAGTGTTCAGTGGGCTCCCATCAATGTGGTACTTAGTGGGAACTGAGATTTTACTGAAGGGACTGATGATGCATCTTGTGCTGTTAAGATTCAGGCCATGGTTTCCACACTAGTCAGTGGTCTCAGTGAGGCCTTTCTGTAGGACATCTGCATCACTTGTGGAGTTAATGATGGCTCCCAGCTTGCAGTTGTCAATAAACTTGGTCAGACAGAGTTCCTTTGTATTGGTCTGGACTCCTGAGAAGTAGATGCTGAACAGGAAAGTACGCAGGACTGATCCCTGTGGGACTCTAGTCATGGCTGGCTGACAGCCTGACTTGGAGGTCATTACTTTCACACTGTTTGTTCTATCTGTGAGCCAGTTTGCAAACCCCCTAGTGATATAGAGGTTGATGCCTAGTTTGGTGTGTTCATCCCTAATTCCTGACTGAGGAATGGTATCAAGAGCTTTGGCCAGTTTGATGTAGGCTGTGTGCAGTGCCTTACTGTCATTCAAAGCCCTGGCGACTGACTCAAAGATGCCAAACAGGTTGAACAGGCATGATCTCCCTTTCACAAAGCCAAACTGTGTGGGGTCCAGAGTTAGGAGATTACCTATATGTTTGTCGATCAGGTCCCTGCTGATGCACTCCATAGCTGTACATATCAGACATTTAAGGCTAATAGACTGATAATTCCCAGGGTCTGTAGTTGCCACACCTTTATGGAGAGGGATGACTGTAGCATTGTGCCATTTGGGAAGGACAAATCCTAATGCGAGTCTGTGACTGAACATAGCAAACAGATGTGGTGCCAGGTTTCTCTGTAGTTCATGTAGAACACAGCCTGGGATTATTTGGGGTCCCATGGAATCTGTGTTCTTGCCTGTGGACAATGCATGTGTAACCTGGTTGGAGTACTCCTGTGTGCCTGGCATTCCTCTGCCATTCTGACTGTTCCAATAGGGGGAGAGAGGGGTAAAGCTGGCACTGAATGTGTTGACAAGAATTTTGGCAATATGTGTTGGCACAGTATAGGAAGTAGCATTGTGCAGTACCTTAGAGCACATCTGGGTATTGGTGTGGAGGTTCTTGATATAACTATCAAAGTATTTTTATTGCTGTCAGTATCTGCTGCAATGCTGTCATCATAGGCAGCTTTAGATGATTCCATAAGGGATCTCAAGTTGTTGGTAAGGCTAATAAGGGTGTTTTGCCACTCTTAGGACTCCACCTTTTTCTGCAACTGTTTCTTCCTTCTGTTGTACAGGTTATTAATGGCAGGGGGTCACCAGATTGGCCTCCATTGTTTGGAGGGGAGTGTCATGGTTCTGTTGGATATGGCTAGTTCCATGCATTGACATACATCTTTGTACAGTGCATTTGTGGATGATTCAGCAGTCATGCATGTATTTTCCATTGGCATGGGTGCTGCAAAGTTAGCCACCTCTTTTCTTATGAGTCCAAAGTCAGCTTTGTAAAAGCTGTTCAAGGTGGTTAACTTTGCAGGGGGTGTGGGTGAGATGTGGATTTCCATTGTGATTACTCTATGTTGGATCTGACCAGGTAACGACTGACTACTGTTGTCAAGCAATGGTCCCATATGTTAGTAATCAACACAGGTCAAGGATGTTGCTTCCTCTCCTAGGTGTCAGAATGAGCTGGTCCAGGCCATTGGAACTGATGTATTCCAGGAAGCATTGGGCCATTGTATTGTTGCATGAGTATTTATCCCACTTGATGGAGAGGTAGTTGAACTCCCATATTATGAGAGTGTTGGGTTGGACCTTGATAGATTCCAGGGTGTTGAGGAATGTGGATTGAGAGTCTAGGGACATGGATGTGGACCTATAGCAGACTATGACCTAGATTGCACTAGTACCCAATGTCAGTTGTACCTGATGTATCTCAGATGCATTATACTGGGATACTACTCTGGATGCGTGCATATTCATTATCAATATGGAGACACCACCAGGTTTGGAGCCATGGTCCATGTTTTGGGGCTGACAGGTGGTGAATGAATTGTAGGCTGGTTGTGCAGGAATGCTGTCTGCTGCTGTAAAGCAGGTCTCCGTTACAGTACAAATGTCAGTGTTCACCATTTTGAGGAGTTCTGCAAGTGGCTGCATCTCAAGATGTAGATGTCTAGTTTTGAGCAGCATGAACATCAGATTGCATATATGCATAGCTGTTACTGTGGTAATTTGATTTGGAACACTGCCAAAAAAGTCACTATAGGGGTGGCAAGACACTTAACCAGTACCTGAAAACCCAGGGGTGGCAGATGCAGGCCATCTGTGGCAAGCCATCACAGTCTGTAAATCTTACCATCCCAAGCAGACAGATACTGAATCTCAGGAGAGTGACACCAGACACATACGCCAGTTGTGGATGACAGTAGTTTACTGCTCTTGGCTACTGCCATACCTGCCTGGCCCACATAATCTGAGAAATCCACCATGTCTCTTCTCATATAGTCCATGGATGTGCATCTCAGGTCATCCACACACACATGGACAATGACAGAGTGATACTTGTAGTTGTTGTGGAGTGACCTGACTGGGTGTGTTATGTGTTGGATTCTGGCACCTGACAGAAAGCTGTTACCTCCTCCATGTTCAAACTAGTGAGTGGGACATATGTGTGTCTCACATATGAGTCACCTATGATTGCTGTATCAGGTAAGGTGGTTTGCCTTTGGGGCATAGATTGAGGGGCACACTGTAGGTGAGATATGTGTCCTGTGGTTTGTACTGTCTTGTGGTGGTTGAGTGTGTGGCTGTCTTGGTGGTCTCCACTGTTTGGGTAAGGTGGGTGTGTGGTTACTGTTTTTATGTCAGAGCTATGATAGTTTTTGTTCTGGATGGGTATGTGTTCTATGTGGTGTGTTGCAGGTGTTGACCCTCCTTGTCTTGACCAGCTAGTCCAGTCTTCGCTGGAGATTGCATATCTTCCAATTTGGTAATATAGGGATATCTCTCACAAGTCTGAGTGTTGTAGTTTAGAGGAGAGGGTTGTCTGTGTATATGAGACAGTTGCAACAGTGTCTCAGAATGCCCAAGTGCACCAGGTTAATGGGCAAATGCACAGAGAACTGCACTTTAATCATGCCAGGAGGAGTGGTCATAATTACTAAGTACAGGAGCTAATTCTGTGATTAATGACTACTGATGATGGCTCTCAGGTGTTCTAGAACACTTGTTAAATAAACCTTTTGAAGTGCAAAGCTATTAGGCTATTTGAAGTGCAGGAAAGAAAGAACTAGCAAGATCTAAGTGAAAAACTGAAGGCACCTGTAACAGTTTACCTAAGCTATGCAGTAATCAGCACCTTTGGCCAGTTGTCAGTTGAGTGAGCTTTGTAGCATGTTTGATAACTGCATAACAATATAGTACAAATAACTAGATAGCCAGGGGTTCTAATCTCAATACCGGCAAGTGTGTGTGTGTGTGTGTGTGTGTGTGTGTGTGTGTGTGTGTGTGTGTGTGTGTGTGTGTGTGTGTGTGTGTGTGTGTGTGTGTGTGTGTGTCATATACTGTGGGTTATGCCATTTTGATTTCTGTGCCACCCTGTAAACATTCCATCATCCTATTTTACTAGGCCTGCTCATGTCATTCACCTTAGAAGTACCTTGGGATTAGAAGAAATCATGTTACCTTCGTGGCGTGTCTGATAACTGTGTAACACTCTAGTAGAAATAACTAGATAAGTAGAGGTTCTAATCTCAGTGCTGGCAACTGTGTGTGTGTGTGTGTGTGTGTGTGTGTGTGTGTGTGTGTGTGTGTGTGTGTGTGTGTGTGTGTGTCTTTCGATGATCGTATCCTGCTTGGCTGATACCATTTTGATTGGTGTACCATCCTCACCTGTGTAACACTCTAGTAAAAATAACTAGATAAGTAGGGGTTCTAATCTCAAAACTGGCAACTGTGTGTGTGTGTGTGTGTGTGTGTGTGTGTGTGTGTGTGTGTGTGTGTGTGTGTGTGTGTGTGTGTGTGTGTGTGTGTGAATTATATACTGTGTGGGATATACCATTTTGATTGGAGTATTCTCTGTAAATGTCCCATCACCATACTTTGCTAGGCCTGCTGATGTCATTCACCTTAGAAGTACCTTGGGAGAAGGAAAAATTATGTCAGCTCTGTAGTGCATCTGGTAACTGCATAACACTACAGTAGAAATAACTAGCTAGTTAGGGGTTCTAATCTCAGTGCTGGCAACTGTGTGTGTGTCTTTAGATGAAGATTATATCCTGCTTGGCTGATACCATTTTGATTGGTGTACCATCCACGCCTGTTTACCACCTCCCAATGGCATTACTTTATATAGCGTTTAATGGCATCTCCCTCACATGCAGCATGTTAAGCCATTGTGCAGGCCATACCAGTCATTTCTACAGATGTCTATGGAATATCCAGATGTTTAGGTTCATAGGTGTGTACTAGGCTAATTGCACTGGACCCTTTACAGGCCTAGCCCATAGGATTACCATGGCTTCCTGCCACCCATCATTAGTTCCCAGTGCATCTGTTGAGTAGAACCACTGGAGTGATCCCTGGGGTGAATTGTCTATTTCCCATTCATTCATCAAGATTTCTCTTGAAGAGGACCAGTGAGGTGCTCTGTTTGACATGTATGGGAAGTGTGTTTCATAGCATGGGTAGTCTCTGGATTATGAACCTGTCTCTCCAGCATGTTCTGTTGACTGTGGTAATGAGGTTGAGGTCTCTGGAGTGTGTGGTGTGCAGGGATTGGGATTTCTTTAGATGTAGCATTTCTAAAAGAGCTGGGTAAGACATGGCTTTGTAAGTCAAGCAGAGATCGCCTCTAAGTAAGCGATATGATTCAGGGAATAGTTGGAGTTTTTTGAGTCTTTTCATATAGAGCAACTGTATAAGGCCTAGTATCATCTTTGTGAGGTACTTTTTCAATATCTCCAGATGTTGCAGGTGTCTAGTGAGATACATGCCAAATGGGGCATTGTACTCGATAACTGGCCTAATGAGGGAAGAGCAAGGGAAGACAATTAGTCCTTTCTTCCTGGATGCAAAACGCTTAGTAATTAGATGTGCCACATAGAAGGACTTTCTTACCACAGTGGCAATGTGGTGATCAGAAGAGAGGTTGCTTTCAACCTGTGTTCCCAGATCTCTTATAACACCTTCTGTGTTCAGTGGACTACCATCGATGTAGTAATTTACGGGAAATACGTTTTTCCCAAAGGGGATGTTGACACATTTTTTGGCATTGAACTTAAGGCCATGGTTCTAGCAGCAGTCACTGGTCTCAATGAGGCCTTTCTGCAGGATGTCAACATCACTTGGGGAGTTAAAAATAGCTCTAAACTTGCAATTTTCTGTAAACTTTGTCAACCAGATTCCCTTTGTGTCGGTCTGGACTTCAGAAAAGTAGATTCTAAATAGGAGAGGACCCAGGATCAAACCTTGTGGAACTCCACTCGTGACTGGTCAGCAGTCTGACTTGGATTCAGCTACTTTCACACTGTGGGTTCTATCTGTGAGCCAATTTGCAACCCACCCAGTGATATAGGGGTTGATGCGTAGCTTAGTAAGATTTTCTATGATTCCTGCATGGGGAATGGTGTCAAAGTCAACCAGGTTGAGCAAGCATGATCTACTCTTCACAGTACCAAACTGTGTGGTATCCAGAGTTTGAAGATTCCCTATATCCTTGTCTGTTAGGTTCATGATGATGCGTTCCATAGCTTTGCATATCAGACTTGTCAGGCTAATGGGGTGATAGTTCCCAGGGTCTGTAGTTGCTCTTCCTTCATTTAGAGAGAAAACTGTAGCAGTGTGCCATTCAGTAGGGACAAAGCCTGAGGTGAGGCTGTGATTGAACAGGGCACACAGGTGTGGTTCCAGTTCACTCTGTAGTTCATGTAAAACACAGCCAATGATATTGTCAGGTCCCATAGAAGCTGTATTCTTGGCCTTGGTCAGTGCTGTTTTAACCTTTGCAGCAGTAGTACTGGGTGCCTGGCAATCTACTGGTATTGTGATTGGTCCTTTTTAGGTAGGGAGGAATAAAGTTGGCACTGAATCTGTCAGCCAGTATATTACCAATATCTCTTGGTTCGGTATAGGAGGTACCATTGTGCAGTAGCTCAGAGCAAATCTGGGTATTGCCATGAAGATTCTTTACATAACTATAGAAGGCCTTGTGGTTGCCTTCACTATCTGCTGCAATTATGTTTTCATAGATAGCTTTAGAGGATATGATGAGGGATCTCAACCTTTTGTTGAGGCTGATAAGGGAGTTTTTCCAGTCTTGGGACTTCACCTTATTACACATCACTTTATTTTTTTCTGTTGTATAGTTTGTTTATGGCAGGGGACCACCAGATTGGCTTCCTTTTTTTTGGAGGAGAATGTCATGGTTCTTTTGGGTATGGTGAGATCCATGCATTTGTGTACGTGTTCGTACAGTGCATTGGTGTATGATTCGGCGGTCATGCAACTATTCTCCATTGGCATGGGTGCCGTGAAGTTAGCCACCTCTGTTTTTAGGTGCCCAAGGTTAGCTTTGGAGAAGTTTCTTATGGTGGTTACCTTTGCAGGGGGTGGGAGAGATGTGGATTTCCAAGGTGAGTAGTTTGTGGTCAGATCTAACCATGGATGAGTTGACTATTGGTGTACAGCAACAGTCACTCATGTTAGTAATGACCAGGTCAAGGATGTTGCTACCTCTAGTTGGGGTTTGAACTAGCTAGTCCAAGAGATTGGAATTAATGAATTCCAGGAAACAGTGGACAAGTGAATTGCTACATGAGTAGTGTTTCCAAGTTAATGGAGGGGTAGCTGACGTCTCCCAGTATGAGAGTGTTAGGTTGGAAGCTAATATTCTCCAGGGTGCTTAGGAACGTGGAGTGGGAGTCTTGGGATATGGTTGGGGAACTATAGCTGGCTATGACCTGAATCTCTGTCTTACCCAATGTTAGCTGCACCTGAAGTTTATCTGATGCGTTATGTTGGGCTACCAGTCTAGAGGTGTGCGCATCCTTTATGAATATGGAAACACCACTGCCTTTGGAGCTTCAGTCCAAGATCTTGGGCCAAAAGTTGTGGAATGAATTATAGCCTGATATTGCAGGGGTGCTTTCTGCTGCTTTGAACCAGGTCTCTGTTACAGCACAAATATTGATGTTCTCCATTTTAAGGGGTGCTTCGAGTGAGTACATTTTGAGATTTACACTTCTAGCATTGAGCAGCATGATCCTCAGATTGCATTTGTTTGTAGCTGTTATGATGATAATTTGGTCTTTGGAACACAGCCTAAAAAAGGCACTATAGGGGTGGCAAGAGCCTTGGCCAGTATCCAGAAGCCCAGGGGTGACAGATGCAGGCCATCTCTGGCAAAGCATCGAGGTCTGTTAGTCATGTCATCCCAGGTAGACAGACAATGGTTCCCCTTGGAATGACACCAGAAACTTAGCCAATTGTTGAAATCAATCATTTTCTGCTTGTTTTGTGGTATAATTCTGGGTGATGGTAGGATGCTGCTTAGGGCTAGGGTAATACCTACCTGGGCTAAATAATCTGAGAGCTGCTCCATGTCTCTTTTCATGTAGTCCAGGGAGGTACATCTCAGATCATTTACACCCACATGTACAATGGCAGAGTCATATTTGTACCTGTTGTTAATGGACCTGAGTGGGTGGCCGCGGTGGTGCAGCAGTTAGCATTGCCACCTCACAGCAAGAGGTTCTCCGGTTCGATCCTCAGCTGGGATGCCTTCTGTGTGGAGTCTGCATGTCCTCCCTGTGGTCGCGTGGGTTTCCTCCGTGTGGTCCGGTTTCCTCCCACATCCCAAAGACATGCTGTAGATGGATTGGACACTCTAAATTGGCTCTAGGAGTGAGTGCGTGCATGTGTGTACACCTTCTGTAGAAACTTGGGTGCAGGGCTGGCAACTTGACACCGAAAAACTCCACTGCCAATCATGAGCGGACAGGTGATCTGCTGTGGCGACCCCTAACCGGGAAAATGCCGAAAGAAGAAGAAGTTGAAGGACCTGAGTGGGTGTGTTATGTGATGGATCCTAGCACCTGACAGGCAGCTGACTGTTACTTTCTCCTTATTCATCCTTGTGAGTGGGACATCAGTGTGCCTCACTTTTGAGTCACCTATGATTAGTGTGTTGAGCATGCTGTTTTGCAGTAGAGGCTTTGGTTGAGTGGCACACTGTTTAGGAGAGTTATGTGACTCTTGATTGGTGTTGTGTTGCCATGGCTGAGTGCATTTCTGTCTTGGAGGCCTCTGCTGTTTGGGTAGATTTTTAATGAGAACCTATGTGAAGGTGGGTGTGTGGTTTGTGTTTTTATGTGAAGGCAGTGCTGGTGTGTGTTTTGGAGGGCTATGTGTTCCATGTGGTGTGGTGCAAGTGTTGACCTAATCGTCTTGACCAGCTATTCCGGTCTTGGCTGGAGAGTGTGTGGCTTCTAATTTGGCTATATAAGTGCATCTCTTGCAAGTCTGAGTGTTGGGAGGTAAGAGGAGAGGATTGTCAGTGTACATGAAGCAGTTGCTACATTTTCTCAGGATGCTCAAGTTCACCACTTTAATAGGAGAAACCACAAGGAACTGACCTTTAGACATGCCTGGAGGGGTGGGCATTAATAATAAGAACTGGAACTATTTTCTTGTAGAATGTTTAGTGCTGGTAGCACTTTTGTCTGCTACAATAGTTGCTACAAGAAGTCTGGTAAAGTAGTAGACTAATAAGATTGTAAAAGTGGAGGAGAGGAGAGGAGAGAACTGGAAGATCTAAGTGAACAATTGAACAACAGAATTTTTAGCACCGCTCAGAAGCTTATAAATAGTCCTGGATACATCAAAGCTGTATCTTGACTAGACTAGTTACAGGAAAGGCAGAAAACAAGCTTAGACATTTTTTGGCAAACTCTATGTGGTCTGTGTCCCTTAACAATGTCCATGTATGTGATATTGTTGCCAAATTGGCCACAGTGAGGGTAGTGACACACATGTCAGCATCATGCATCATACATGACTGAAACATCATGCTGATACAATGTCTGCTACACTACCACTTGTCCATACTTGTAAATACATGACTACACATCCTGTGTCTGGTGGGTTATCTCACCATCCATGGAGACATTCAGAACATTATGTGTTGTAAGAGGTAGTGTGTTATGTCCCATAAGCACATAATCTATGCGGGACATGTCATGTGTATGGAGTAGTACAGTACATAATGGTGGAAGTGTAGGTTTACTTATCTGTGTATTGCCAACTATGTTTATGTTACTGTGTGCACATCCCGTGTGCCAGTCCTTAATGTGTGTATGCAAAGGATATACCAGTTAAACTCCCTGTTCCACCTAGTGGATGTAGGAATACATACCACAGACCTTTCATATACAGTATCATGCATGCCCTCATCAACTGCATCAGGGTTGAGTGTATGGTAAAGAAATGTCAGGGCCAGCAGGTGTTGACCGGTGAATCTGTTGCAGTTAATGTAATGGCTACACTTGTGAGGGACCTGCTGACAGTGCCATAGTTCTTTATGTATGAGCCTGTGGTAGTACACAACACTGAGCTGACATGTTTGAAGGCTACTTGTCTGTGACAAAGGGTATGTATGCAAGGTCACACTGTCTGACAACAATGTCCATCATACACTGTTGCATGCATGCACACCTGGTACATGTACATATAAAGCTGTACCTTGCCTATGACATAGTCGGTGTATTCCCACTCTGCCATCCTCCCACTTGGAAATGTCTGCAGGGCCACAGCCTGAAGATACACAGACACCTGGAACACAAACAGCATACAGCATTTCAGACTACATTCAGTCAGTGGTACTAACAGCAATAATTCATCCTGACTAATAAGGTACATACACCTGTATGTGTACCCATAACAAATGCAAGCAGACAGCACCTTACATAATATTACATAGCTACACCGCACTATATTCACCCTGTGCATCAGACCCATATTGGCATGTCCCTGCATCGATGGCATGGATGACAGGGATGTGGCACAGGTATCATCATATGCACAGGGTGTGGTGTGGGTTTGCCAGAGGCCTAGGCTGGACCATATGGTTGAAATAATGTGTGTGTGTTTGGAGGGGTATCCAATAAATGAGCTGTGCAGAGGTGCTGTGTGTGTCTGGAGGTGACCTTCCTGTGATACAGATGTGTGTGTGTGTGTATGTATGCACAAAGTCATGCCATGTGGTTGCTCTACACATTGGTACATTGGACAACTGTGTACCATACATGGTAGGGTGTACAGGTCACCATCTCTGGCCATAGATATGGGGACTGGTCCTGCCAGGGTGATCACTGGCACCACCAGGCCCAAGGCTAGATGCAGTACTCCTTCCTGATGGTGACTGCTGTCTGTTGGTTCTGTGGTCCTGACAGGACTGGACAGGACTATGTGGCCATCAACTGCTCCGGTGTAATATAGACAGCAACCTCCCTTTGGTAGTGCTGGTGTCACTGCCACTAAGGGAGTGTGAAGGTACATGGCCCCATAGACTCTCAGCTGTTGTTGGTGATAAACTATGTCCATGTGCCCTATGCCCATCTCCCACCACATGCACTAGCACACATATGCCATGGTCAAGGATTGCCAAGGTCTCACCCCACCGTCTATTCATGACCTGAGTATTTTGACATGTGGCCTCAACAAGGTCATGTATGTCACCAAGTAAATCAAGGAGAGTTGCATCCAACAGTCTGAGTATTTGTGTGCTGTGGCATTCACTATGCACCTGTGCATCCATGACAGCTCAGAACATGCATCTGGTGATCCCTTCTGTGGTACTTGTGATAGTGGCCCAACGAGCAGTGTTCCTTCTTCAAGCACCCCTCTCCATCTGCCTGTGTGGGACCTTGCCTGCACTCTGGCTATGGCCAGTGTCTACATTTGCACCTGCCATAGTCACCACATTAGCCTGTTCAATGCCACCACCTGCCAACTGTCCATCATCTGTGGCTACTGGTGATGGGGTATGTGCGGCCATTGTCACTGTGTGTGGGGATGGTGTAAATAAGAGTGGGATGCCAACCAATGGCACAGATTCAGTCCCTTACAACCCCACCTATGCATCACTATTCCTATCATCATTGTCATAGTCTGCAGAGATAATGACATCAGTTTCCAAAAGGGGGGACCCCAAACCCCATCGCCACCTGTGAGGGGAAGACAACATATGTACATTAATACCTGCACTTTGACGTTGGCTGGTACATACATACACACACATGCACACACACGCACGCACACACACACACACACACACACACACACACACACACACACACACACACACACACACACACACACACACACACACATGCACACACACACACACACACACACACACACACACACACACACACACACACACACACACACACACACACACACACGTACTTACAGGTGAGGTGGCACAAATCTGTTACTCAGACCACACATTACCCAAATGGTGACATGCATGTCACACGGCCCCCTATATCATGCATTGCAGCCAGTTTTACTACATGTAACTAACGATATAGAGCTGTGGGATACGTGATTAGTGTTAGTATGTGATGGCTGTTTCCCAGCACGGATTGCACCCACGTACACATCATTGCTGCTCACCTGTATAGCACAATGGCAAGTACTACAGAACATACATCACAAGTGTACAGATCCTCGCAGGATATGTAGAAGTCTGGCTCATATGTTTGCTCTATTTCTCATAACCACTGTGTTTCTCTGATACATAAGTGGGATGATCTGAGGAGTGACATCACTGATTAATGCCGTACATTTGAGTGTCAGACCTCAAAACCAGCAGTGAATGTATGGTCACACAATTCTTGTTACACCACCAACCTTCTAAGCTTACAGTGGATATGTTAAGTGTACACAACCCTGTTAACATGCCATGTTGTTGTAATATACAAGATGAGACCGCAATGCCACATTCAAATATGTTACCCACCATTCATGTGACATATGACCTGTGCAATCCAATCGATAAACAAACACTTGTTATGTGTATGACTGCAATATGTAAAATATGGTGATTGCACACCCTTACAATGATACTTTGTTGAAGTATCTTGTAAGTATCTTACAGCATTCGCTCTTCTTGTGAAGGTGTCTATCAGCATGGCATATCTTGACTTGGCATTATTTGGCCACTCTTTCCAAGCAAAGGTCACCCAACTCTGTCAGATTGCAAGGACAGCTCATGTGCATAGCTCTCGTCAGGTCACACTGGTGTTTTTCTATCTAGTGTAGGTTTAGGCTCTGGCTGGGCAATCCATAACCATGAGTGTGTTCAGGTGGAGTCATTCTTAGGTAGATTTTGGATGTATGCTTCAGGTCTTTGTCATGTTGAAGGCTGACACACCTCCCTATCCTCAGCATTCTTGCAGATGTCTGATGGATTTTGGGCAGACGTGGGTGTTATTTGGAAATGTTCAGAATTCCCACCACCATGACTACAGGCCCTGTTCTGGCTTTGGAATGGCATCCCCACAGCAGGCCACTGCCACCAGTGTGATTCACCATGGGGATGTTGGTCTTCAGGTTATAAGAGGTGTTGCTTGTGCACCACACATGCCTTTTGGTAGGGTGGCTGTGAGGTCAATCCATAGTCTAAATACACCATAACACATTTTCACACATGCCTTTGGGAGACATGATGTGCTGTATTGCAATTTGTATCCACCCCTCGATGTTTTTTGGTGTGGGAAAATGCTTCCATCTTCTGACCCTACTACATAGGCCAGGCGTATGCAGAATACGGGAGAGTGTTCCCACAGTTAGTACACAACACCAATAGTAGCAATAGATTCCTGTAACTCCCTCAGTGTTGCTCTATGTTCCCTGGCAGCCTCCCAGACCAGGTCTTGACATGTCTTGTCATCATTTTTTGAGGGACTTCAGGTTCCTTTCAACAGCACTGTTATCCTATATTCAGTCCACCTTTTGACAACTGTCTCCACTGTGTTTCATGGTGTATGCAATGCTGTGGTAATGTTGTTGTACCCTACACCTGACTGATACCTTTCAAATATGAGATCCCTTTGCTGCTTTGTAAGCTGTCTGCAAGCCATGACTGCTGCTGTTGCAGGCAACTGAGCAACTGTCATGATTATCCCACTTGGACAGCAGACTGTTTGGTTTTACTCAGAGTGCCTTTACTTGATGGCAGGTGTGTACCCAAGCAGAGACTGTATGCTGTCAGTAAATCACAAGCTGCTGCAATAACATATTATTTTAAGGGTGTGCACACATATGCATCCAGCTTATAGTCAGGTATGTTTACTCCATATCTGGTGCCCAACAGATTGCTTGGTTTTACAAGTGAATTGTTCATATCATAGGTCACATTACAGTTTGGAAAAGGTGTGGACTGCCATATTGTGGTCTCAATCTGTATATATATATATATATATATATATATATATATATATATATATCACAAACACCAGGCATCTTAACAGGAGTGTGTACTTTATATCCGCTATATGACAGTAATGTTTCACACATGTCCCTACCTTAGGCCATTTGTCCCCCCATTTTGTTGGTCTCTGTCCAGAAGTCTTTCACTGACAGGTTGTGAGGTATGCTACAGGGATGTTACATTCTCATAAGATAGGCACCTATGGTAACCACTGTGATTCATTGCAGTTAACCCCAACACAAGTGAACATGCACATAAAGCAATATGGCTATGAGTGACAGTTGTGTACATGGTACATTGCATGGCTTCCACATGCCGGGTGTATTGGAAAACCACAACAGAACAATTGCATACTCACCAGCTTCAAGCTGCCATCCCACATGCAGACTGGAGGGACCTAGGTAATTGTGGGAGGGAAGTATTGTCAGCAGACCCACATGTGGCATTGGTACAGGATGGATGCAGATGTCTGCACATTTGCAGTACAACCCCCAATACTAAATAATTTGTTGTCCTTCAAGATAGATGTGCAGGTCTGTGCATTACAAAACACCATCTACAACTGCAATCTGACCTGACACATGCAAGTAAATACTCTACAAATACAAGTATGTCTGCTACACTAGTCTAATAATCTACACTTGGGCCTTACCTGCACACTCCTCATCCGTTGTCTGGGTGCCACCCATCACAAGTATGTGTGTGGGGGGTCTATAGTCTGATGTTGTACTGGGATGGGTGCTCTAAGCTACCTGAATAGCTCCCGGTGGGTGTCAGTGGGGCTGCATGGCCAGGCCCACACCTGTTGCTGTGTGGTCCCTGGCAACTGCAGCCGCTCTTTTCCGGGCATGGCGTATGAGGTCACTTTCATGATGCCGGACTTGCTCGTATGTACATGCCTGCAGGCCAACATCATTTACCCTGTGGACAAGGTCACCCCACAGGCCAGTCCTCTCCTGTAGATGTTGCTGGCTACAGACAAACCTTATGGCATGGTTCTGTAGTATGGCTTGTATGATTATATTTGTCTCAGCTGCTGAGAAAGTTGACCTTTGCTAATGTGATATTGCACCTGGAAGACATAAAAAGGGAGACACATCACAGGACTTCATACATTTGGCAACAGTATGCACAGAACCTGCATAGCTACATTGAATATCAGTAGCCACCACTCACAGCCACACCATACCCCTGTAATGTATCACCACTGTATCTGCTTGCATTCCACTGCTTGTCCTAAAGTGTCATATTCCCCCCAATGAGGGCTAGTTAATTTCATAATCCTGTACTCCTCATTCATGTCTGTGTAGACGGATGACATGGGCCATCTTCCATGTGGATGGGACATGAATGGTGCCAAGGCTTGGTGTGACTACAGTGTGTAATGGAGCTGGGAGAACATGCCTGAGTTCATATAGGATGCAGACAGGGATGTTTTCAGGTCCCATGGATACCTATGTTTGTTGCCTTTCAGTAGGCAATATGTACCTGCTCACTGGTGATGAGGGAGGGGTGTTGGTGCTGTGCATATCCACCTATAGTGATACTGAGCCAGGGGGTGTTGTTTGCCCTAAAACTATCTGCAGCAGGTTGGCTATAGCTATGTTGTGTGTGTATGTCGTCTGACTGGCCACCATTACAGGGTGGGTTGGTTTGTTGCCCCAGAGATTGCAGAAATATGTGAAGATGGTCTTGTGACTGGCCTTGGCGGATGTGTCCAATTTGTACTCATAGTTAGCTTTACAGTACTCTGCCTGTGACCTTATATGCTTGATCAGAGAAAGGCTGACTTGATGCCAAGTTGGTCTGTGCTCCTGATTTGCCCTGTACAGCCAATATAGGGACCAAATCTGTAGTTTGTGTATTGCTGCTGGATACCACAGGGGTTCAGCCTAACTTGAGGGGGTTGATGTCCTATTGGGTATGCCTGAGGCCATAAAGCTATGTAGGTGCCCACATAGTATAGTGTTGTGGGCATAGACACAGCTGCTAGTTCTAACATATGGGATGACCTTCATGTGGGCCTTGCTCATTTCCCTTGCCTGTGCGGGGGACATTACAGAGGTGTGGGGGCTATAGCTTCACAGACAGTAGGTGGTAATACCTCACAGGATAGTACATGTGGAGTCAGCCCAACAACATGGGGATAAAGCTCCAGATTTTGGTACAGATTGTGTTATTAGTGCTGTTATACACATGGAAGGTTGCTACATTTACAGAGTTTGTCTGGACATGCATTTTCTGGGTGACGACATGTGACAGTGATATGCCTCTGAAATACCTCTCAGCTGGCATGTTGCCCACAGACTGGCTGGATGTTTGCCTATTATGCTTAGTCTGCTCCTCAAACAACATATGTTTTTGTGGGGTTTGTAGGATAATGTGAGGAATGTAGTCAGCAAGTGTTGACATTCATTGGTGTTCCAGACATCATATCCTTCAGGGATGTTATGTTACAACAACACGTGTAACACCAGCTACTGTTTCAGTTTGTAATACCATTATGTGTGATATGTCCCTCTTTCCTTCTTTCCAGCCCCCTGTCCCACAAGTATGTCATGCATTGTCCATATGTCCTGCACTATGAGATGCAGAGGTATGGTATATCTTTAATTATCAACTGCACTCCAGTTATCATGCTGATGACCTGGCAGACTCATAGCCATGGTATGCAGCGTTGGCCAGGGTTATGGGTCCACACCCTGGTAATTCTGTGGAAATCTGCACATATGACAGTTATGTATATCTGGCCATTGTGAAGAGACAGCCAAGACTGTGTAGCAGTATTGTGTGTGTATGTTTGTTGGGCTGGGTAGGGAGAGTAGCAGATGTGAGCACCATACATCCTTTTCCTATCTGACTCTGCATGCTGCTACAGCTGCTAGCAGTCTATCAAGTCTGTATGCTTGGAGGGGCTGACTGTGACATGTCCTGTAACACCTCAGGATTCCCAGTACACTGTGAATTGGGGCAGCATATGTAAGGGTAATGTGTGAGTGGCAAAAGGTATGTGTTTGCTCACAAAGTATTATACTATTGTGTTCACTTTGCTTACTGGTATGTCACTGTGACTTTGGTGCACTTGTTTGGGGGTATGCACTTGCACACCAGTGTCTGTTTTCCACTGGTGTTACATCCCTGTAGTGCCTGTTATATTTGCTAATGCATGTGTACAGCCCCAGAGCTGGACCTGGGTAGTGTTATGTCAGTCTGATTGTAGTTTGGACATTGCTCGGTTGCTCAGTATAGTTTCCCTAGTGTTGTGTTATGTCCACATATTTGTTGGATGTCCAGTTGTCTGGCCAATATCTTTGGTCTGGTCCCAATGACTGTTATGTATGCATGACATATCAATGGGATGATGCGGGGATTGAGGTCAGTAGCTAATGAGAAGCAATTGAGTCCTGGAATTATGATATTTCAGTCAATATATGGATACATATAGGACAAACGCTGTTACTACATGAACTTTCTCAGCTTATCTACTGACGTATTTTGGACATGTCCCTATTTTCAGGCCTTTGTCCCCCCACTTTGTCAGGCTTGGCCAGATTCATTGCACTAAGGTGTTCTGAGCATACCTCTCCACTGCCAGATTTTTCACAGAATGTCCAGATGTTTGGACCATACTTTTGTTCAGTTCCATAATTTATTTCTGTTTGTCTTGTAAATCACAGTGACGGTCCAAGGATTTAAGTCAGTAAATAAATGACATGACATTTCAGTTTCAGTCCTCATATCCTTCAATAATTGTCTGCTGAAATACATACTGTTGATGTAACATGTTTTCATTTGTAACAGCGATTTTTGAAATATGTCCTTATATGTGCCCCCCCCTTTGACAGCCATTGTACAGGTTCCTTGCACTAACAGGTTGAGAGGGATGGTTCTGAAGTATAACTGTATAAATATATATATATATATATATATATATATATATATATATATATATATATATATATATATATATGTATATATATTTTTTTTTTTATTGGGAAATAGAAAATTCACCCCAGGGATCACTTCTGTGGCTCTGCTCAAGAGGGGCACAGGAAAATAATTTTCTTGGGTGGCGAAAGCCAGGTTATCTTTTTGGCTAGGCTTATATAGGCCCTAGAGCTAATAGCCTAGTACCTACCTATGAACCTATATATATATATATATATATATATATATATCAGTGTGTATATGTCTATATACAAAAGGTTCCACAAAGCTTTCCCCTAATGTTGTATGCCTCTATTGCATGCTATGTTTGAAAAAGCAGCATTATTGCCTACAGCTCAAATGGTGTAGTGGTGCATTCCTCTGACAATAGTTGCCAGGGTCATGAGTTTAACACTTAGGACTGTTTTTTTTTTTTTAAATTAATGTTAAATGGCCTAAATGCAGGATATTTTTGTTATTGCTGGGCAGAACAAGGTCTGACGGTTACAGACTGATTAAGGCACCTTTAAGCATATTATACTTACAATGTTATATTTAGGCAATAAACCACAGCTAGCTGTGGGTAATGCTGGATTTACCCATGGTTGGTGTGGTTTGGTCATGAGGGTGAAGCCTGCGTGACCAAACAAAGCCAGTAGTGGCTAAATCCAGTTTTGCCCACACCCAGCCGTGGGTAATTGCTATTATGCAATGACATTATTTATGAAAAACAATACTTACCTTTTCTTAAATAATGTCATTGTAAATTGCATCCATGCTGCCCTTCTGTGGTTTTCCTGTATCTTGGGGCATTTCTGATGTACTGCACATTCGTAAATGATGTATTCCCATGCTTACACAGTGCATCAGTCCTGTGCAGAGGTAGGAATGGAGATGGGAAGATCTCCATTGCTTTCTTTAACATATCTCTGTATGTTATACGAGTTGAAGAACTCATATAACATAGTGAGGTATACTAAAAAAAAACTTCAGCGATCTTCCTTTCTCTGTTGAAAGTAAGATCTCTGTTGCATTTTTTTATATCTTGCTATGTTATATGAGTTCTTCAACTCGTATAACATACCAAGATGTGTTAAAGAAAGCAATGGAGATTCTTTGTTCCTCCATTGCTATCTCTGCAGAAAAAAAACTAAACAAAGAACAGGCGCTATACAAAAGGAAAAAGTCCGGAACTGCTACACTACCCTGGTTGACAAAAAAATAGTTGCTACATGATTTAAGTTTATTAAAATAATTTTAACACTACTTTCACATGGGAAAATAAATTGCGTGTCTTGGGACTCAAACTGTGAACACCTGCATGTAAAGCTGCGACTACACAATCTTGGCTTGGAAATGTCACCTGTCTATTTTCATTTAGCTCCTATGGGAATTTTAAGCTATGCTAAGAGGACAGCCATAATGGACACACCCACTTAGCTTCACTTAAACATTCCTTAGGGTATTAAAAATAAGTATATATTATTAATATTATTATTATTATTATTGTATTTTTAGGTTATATGGGTGTGTACTGTGATGTTTTGACAACTACTTGGGACTGTATTCATGAAATCATGGCATTGATTGGGCTTTCAGGCTTCTATGTGTGTTTCATGCTGATGCACAACATATTCTCTATCAACTTTGTGTGTTTGTGGAGCTGTGCTTCTGCTTTTTAACTTTTGGGGGATTTATCCCCTGTTATGTGTGCATTTGCACACATTTCCTGCTTTTGCATGATGCAGAATTGCCATACAGTGCTTTAGCAATGCAGGGGGTGTGTCATAAAAGCTGTGCCACATGGCTCCCTATTATATGATCGAAGACACATTCTTTCAAATGTGTCATGATCGAACTTGAAAGCACGAAACGGCAAAATACGAAATGGCATTTAAGCAAATTATTTCCCTGGGAAAGAAAATGTTTGGTCACCTTCATTATTTTGCAGTTTTTGTCACTGTAGTGCAATCTTGGCGTTGGTATATTTAAGTAGGGGGTGTGGGGCGTAGCAAAGCCTCCCACTTTATGCAATGTTTTAAATTTTTTTTTTTCTTTTTTGGAATAGAGATTTTTTTCCCTGGGGAAAAAAATTGCTGTTTTAAGTGTTCGGGATTGTAAGCTTTCACTTGGATGGGGTCGATAAATCAGCGTTCACTTTTTTAAGCATTTGCTGATTTAATATAGACCCATGACACACCCCCTGTATTGCTTTGTTCTTGCCATTTTAATTTCAGTGTCCGTGAAAACTGCAATGATCAATTTTACATTTTAGTGTCCGTGGCCACTGAAATACTGGCATAATGTTAGAGCAAAGCTCTAATATTGCCAGTACAGCTTAGAAAGTGCCATATGGCACTTTCTGAGTGCAGAGGGTGTGTTTAGTGTCCATGCACTGCTCAGACATGCCCCTTAAGCTCATATATGGTTCATGTCTGTGTAGGTTAAATAGCAGTGTGCCTTCATGCATATGCAAGGCAGGCTGCTGTTCTACATGGACAGGAACCATTTTGTGCAGGAATAGCACTATTACTGCCTGAAGTTTAATGTATCCCGGGGTCATTCTGATCACCACTAGCCCCATTAATTCAACAAAGTATAAAAATGCAATCTTTGGGAAAGAGTAAGTTGCACCTACCATTTTATAATTAACAAAGTTCATGACTGACAACACTACATGACAATCACATTTCACTAAGAAATAAATGTTCTCTATCAGATGAAGTAAATATTTCAAGCAGTGACTGAAGATTTCAACATAGCTTATTATGCAGGATCTACAGAAGGAGGATACTGAGAAAACTTGAATGTGAACATTAACCATCAAAGGTCCTACAGATAGTTTATGTTATAATGGGATAACATCCACCTCAGTCACCATGAACACTACAGTGATATAGGAGTTCCAATATATTAACTTAATTGCGATAAAACTTGGTCACATGATGCATGGAATTCAGACTTGAATGTATAAGGCATTGTGCTATTTAACTAAGGTGATATTTAAATTATAGTTTTATTCTCCTTCTTAAACCATTCCATACTGCTTTCCCATCTCTGACCACCCTGTCTCCCTCTCCAGCCTTTTTTCTTTATATACCAGTCTTTCTGAGCAAAGGGTATAGCATTGCTTAAACATCTTGTTAATTTAAAAAAAGGGGGGGGGTCAATTTAAGGCATTGAATGAAAGATCATGACTTTCCCCGTTTTAATTATTATGGAACAATTATCATCAGTAACTACAAGTGACCACTTTTACAGCTACTCATAATTGCCAGGTAAGGAATAAGTAAGAGAAATCAAAGAGTATCTACAGACCTTTTAGCTATTGCCACATGATCTGGAAAGACTAAATGGAGCTGTTGGCGCATATGAAATTATGTAACCCATATGAACATGTCTCCCACTTCCACATGTGATGCCACCTTATTTGGCCCTCCTCCCCTCTTGAAAGCAAGTTCTTCCTTTGATCCCTAGTCCCCACTTAGGACTTTAAGCAGACTCCACTCCATGGACATGTTTCCCCTACCTTTCCCTCATAAAGACACTCATAGAGACTGCATCATCACTCCACTGACTCACCATCTGGAGCATGCAGTATCTGAGACACCCAAAGTTAAAGTTGGTGTGTCATACATCTATGCCACAGAGCTGGATATATATAGAATATTTAGTACACTAAGAGCTTTATGGCAGAGGAGTATGGATTCTGCTTGTAATTGACTAACAATAACACATTATCAAATACCTCTCACAAACATGTTATGTCTTTTTTTATATATCCACAAAGTCTTTGACGTACATTTTTGGCCTTGTACTGGATTGTCTTTAAAATAATCGCTATACTGGCTATTTAGAGAAAATGGATAAAATTGACTCAACATTTATACACAAAATATAACACACACTTAATAATAGATTTTTTGCCCATCTTTTCAGCTATATAGGGACACTGAGCATTTGTGCCCACTTCCCCCAGTATTATTTAATTTACCAGTAAAAAGTTTGCAGTCAAGTTTAATCAGGAAAATAGCAAGAGGAGGCAGATAATGCTTTATTTGAACAGGTCACTTCTAGTTAGTACGAAGATGATTATGTGTTATTGGCTTACAGTCCTTGTGCAGATGTTCTGCAAATAGTCATTAATCTAAATAACCTCTCTAATGTATCAGGCATAGGAATCAGTTACGTTAAGGCACCAGGACACTAGTTTAATAAAGAGACACAATCGTCTATAAATTAGCATGACATAGAAATTAATACCAGTAGCACATAATTTATATTCAAGTTGCAATCAATCAAAAAGACAAATTTGACAAAATCTAAAGCCACTTTAAAAGGATTTTAACAATACATGTCATCAATGAGTGTCACCAATATTTCCTATTGTGCTAAGTTGGATTTATTTCCAATGCCAGTATACTAAAAATGATAGTTTACATGCAATACATTCCAGATATGTATCTTTCAAACTGAACGTGGACAGAAAGGAAACATATTACAATTTCTAGGGGATGAAAAACAACCTAGAATAAGAAAAACATCAGTTACCTATCTACCAGAGAGGGAAAGGGTTTGCAAAACTGTACTCTACAGATGGGCAGTTGTGTCAGGTTTGAGAGTTTTGCTAAATGAAGACTGCATAGCTGTACACCTGATGGACAGTAATATGAAGGTACTGAAGTACTAACCAGAGTAGGGTTAGTTATTGCTTTTGTATCAGTCTGTAGAGCAGGTATGGCTGCAAATCAATAGGAGACAAAATGAAGCAGGCGATGATGACTGCTGTCTAGAATCTACAACCTCAGACCATATAACATTTGCTCATATGTTTATTGGTTCTTACTAAGCCTATGACCAAGGAGACCATTTAGAAGCTCAGTCACATTTCCCTGGATTGGTGGGATACTAACATTCCCCCATTAAGAAGATTTTCCCCGATAAATCCCAGATGAATACTTGAGAACACCCTTCCAGTCAACCAGACTTATTGTAAAGCCTGCAAGGGAAGTATTCTGCTTGATATATAAGTATAGCCTGTTCCAGAATTGAGTAACATGTTGGGTTAGATACCTGTCATTTCATCTGGTGTTGTCAATGTGGTACTATAGATTCCCTTATGATCCTCTTATCTGTATGAATTATTCATAGCCCTTTTATCAAGAAATGGATACAATTTGTGAGAAATCTGAAGAGACAACATTTAGATGTTTTCTATTACTGGAGTTTAGAGCTGGGATATCTGTCTTACTTTGGAGGAATGGCATGTAAAGGATATAGAAACACCACATGTGTTTTGCATATTGTGGATCAGTGTACTATCTCTGCAAGGCTTGCCAGTTCTCATATTTCAACCTGAGAAGATAACAGGGTTTAGAGGCCATAAGTTAAAACAGGATGGGCTTCATGGTGAACTGAAGCTGAGCAGATGGCATGGGGTGTTCTTGATAATCATGATTCCCATTAAGATATTGGCTTAGAATAGGCTTTGAGGTGGTGATTGGGATGTGCTGATGTCTTGCCATACTGCATAGTAATCTCACATTGAAGATGCTAAAATATTGCTGTTCTCTTTGGATAGGGATTGACAGGGATTGACTTGTCCATTTTCAGGACATTGGCTTGGTACAGAATGATGAAATGAAGAAATAGCCAGGGCTGAGGTATATAAAACAGATCTACAAAGAACAGATATCCCAAGCTGGGAGGTCTGAATCAGTCAGAAACAGGTCCACTGGGATCAGAAATCTGAGCAGATTTAGTGCTTAAAGTCAAGACCAAAGAAACAGCCAGAAAAATACTATACCAACATTCATAGC